>NC_048218.1:73797122-73811085 GCF_002007445.2 Ailuropoda melanoleuca
ATATGTTACCTTAATGGGAAAAGGGACCTTGCAAATATGAATGAGGGTACAGACCTTGAAGAGATTGATCCAGATTATCTGGGAGGGTCCAAATGAATTATAGGAGTCCTTGAAAGTAGAGCATCCTTCCCAGCTGTAGTTAGAGAGATGCAGTGCGATGAAGGCATGAACTTCTGTTGCTGCATTTGAAGGCAGAAGGAGGCCGTGAGCCACGAAAGGCAGGAATGCAGGTGGCATCTAAAAATTAAAAAAGGCAAGGGAGTGCATTTTCCCCTAGAACCTCTGGAAGGGAAAGCAGCCCTGCCAAACACCTTGATTTCTAGCCCAGTAAAACCTATGTTTGACTTCTGACCTACAGAACAAAAATATGATCGCTTGTGTTGTTTCAAGTCTCTAAGTTTGTGGTAGTTTGTAATGCTAGCAATAGACACTAATACAACCCCCCAAAAAGCACAACATTTCCACTTTCTTTCATGCAGTTATTTCTTTATACTGCTCCAGTGTGATCTTTAAAAAAAGAAATAAGGTAGCTACCAATACTCTGCATACATGGATAATGTTATATTTAACTCCATCTTATGGGAAATTGAGGCTAGAAATTTAAGTGAGTTGTCTAAGATGACACAGTTAGCAATTTTCAGTGCTGAGATTCAAAACCACGCAGTCTGGCTCCAAAAAGCCATGCTCTTAACACCTAGCCCCTACTACCTTCTTTTGTTTTAAATTCTTGATCAAAATCCTTTAGTGACTTCACATCTCACATAGAACTGAATTTGAACTGCTAACCATGGGTGCATTATCTGTTATCTGCCTATCTCCTACTTCTCCTCTTGATTCCTTTGCTTCAACTACAACGGCCTAACCTATCTCCCATGTTAGGGCGTTTGCATTCACTATTTCAGAGGCCTGGAAGGCTCTTTCTTCAGAACTTTGCAAACTGAATCCTTCTTATCCTTTTGCTTTCTAGCTCAAACGGACCTTGTTCAAGGAGGCTTCCCATGGCCCCTCAATCTAATTGTCACTTGGCCATACTTAAGCAGTATAATTTTCTTCTCAGAATTTTTCTGTATTAACACTGACTTTTAAATTTATTTTTCAGTTTATGTATTTTCTCTCTTCTCACTAGAAAAAAATCTCCACAGAACCTGAGATCATGTGTCTCTTGCTTACTTCTGTATTCGACCAAACTAGAATGGTGCCTGGCACACAGAGGGCACATATATATATATATATATATTTTTAATGAATGAGTGATCTCATGTACACTTATAAGCATCTCAGTGTACTTTCTTCAGTACTTGAGGAAGAGATGGTGCTCTGGGAATTACACAAACACAGATTTTTCATTTGCATTAATGTTAATCAATAATCACAGAAACTGCATATTATTATAAGGCTTTTCAAATATATTTACAGTATTTTGAATATCTATTGTTCCTATTTAAGATAGATAGGTCAGAAGGCAGATATTTTCTTTCTTAAGAAAGGCGATGAATAGGACTAAATTATCCTACAAAAAACCAGGGCTCAAATTAGCTGAAGGGAAGAGAGAGATAGAGGGAGAGAGATAGGGAGAGAATGATGATTTAACAGCAGCTGCCAGGCCACAGGGGAGAAAGTTTCATTGAGGTATGCCAATTTCATTCCTTTTCTTTGTCCCCACCCCCAAAAAAATACTCAACAAAAACCTGTTTATTTCAAAATATTTTAAGAGTTATGTTTTGTTTTTGGTGTGTTTGTTTTCAATTTTTTTTTCTATTTTAATTGTTATTGTTCTAACATTTGAGACTGGACTGCATGAGTCAAATGCTATATAAGCGTAAGGCTGTGCATATAGGCTCCACTAAACTTATATTTATTTCTGCACAACTTATCACGTATGTTATTAATAAGAAACAAAAAGCAAAAACAAAACCAAGATTCTTTAGGGAGTCTATTTCAGTAACTAAAGAATTTTAAAAGAACACGAGTATACATTTTCCAAACACAGTATATTCTCCAATGCTTTGGTTAAAAACAAAATGTTCCAGTTATTTTATCAATAATACACATAATATACAGACACCTAACTTCATTTCCAAGAAAAAATCCAAAAGTCAGAATAAATTAGAAATTCTAAAACCATATTGCTGAGCCTGTGGGAGATGGAGAAGAGACCTCAGGCACAAACTAGAAAGGTCTAATTATAGCTGTCATATATAGGCCAGAAGTAGTAGATGTAAGAATTGGTATAGGGCATCTCTAATAATTAAACAAATTTATATGATGTAGGACAGAAACTCACATATACAATGTACCTTATTTATACATATATGCAAATTAACATTATATATACATAAAGAGACTTCGTCACCATTTTAAGTTTTAATTACCGTTATCTGACCTACTGTCTGTCTGCCTGGGCCATTTATTTGAATGAGGTAAGAACTGAGACACAGCCAAGTCAACAGCCCATGTTCTACATGACTTACAGAGAAAATTAAATAAGATAACAGATATGACAGTGCTTGGTAAACTGTAAGGGACAGTGTGATTCTAAGTTTTTGTGACATACCAATTAATAAATAGGCAACTCCATATAACAGAGTACTAGGTAAAAGAGTTTATTACATTCATTAAGTATAAAACAATAACTAGCCTTTGTTTAATGCCTATTATGTGTCCAGCACTGTACTAAATGCTTTATAGATGATTTCATTTGATTCTCCCCAAACCTTAAATAGTAGGTAACAGACTGCTGTGCAAACAGATGAAGTCTACCTGAGGACACATTTTATCATAAATCATCACTATAAATTGGTTTAATTTTTATGAAAAAAGAAAAATTAAAAAAAATCCCTTCCAATTCTGTCACGTTAGGATGGCATTGTTACTAAATCACACTTCTCGAAGTTTCAGAAATTTGGACGTACTCGCCTGGATCAACTTAGACAATCACTTGATGAGCCACATACATTCAAACAAATATTTTCTTTGGGGTGCCTGGGTAGCGCAGTCGTTAAGCGTCTGCCTTCCGCCCAGGGCGTGATCCCGGCGTTTCGGGATCGAGTCCCACATCGGGCTCCTCTGCTATGAGCCTGCTTCTTCCTCTCCCACTCCCCCTGCTTGTGTTCCCTCTCTCACTGACTGTCTCTCTGTCACATAAATAAATAAAATAAAATCTTAAACAAAACAAATATTTTCTTTAACACTTGCTGATGTCAGATACGGGGACATGTTGGTTATTAGGGTAAGCACAAGGTCTGTCCTCACGAAACTATTTCGCAGGCACTGAGAATAAATTAAACTAATAATGATAGAAAAAAGTAAAACATTTTATGTTAGCGAAAGTTTATGATTAGAGAGATGAGAAGTGCTAAGGGAGCAGAAGTAGAAGGATCTAACCTATTCTCAAGAGATGCCTCTCTGAGAAAAAGACTAAGCTGAATCAGCTACACAGGCAAAGGTGGGTTATGTGCATTCCTAGCAGCAGAGTAATGTATGGAAAATCGGACTGGTGACAGTACGGGGCATTTGAGAGGCTTGGTATAGTCAGGCATTGCCAGAGGATGGGGAGTGAGGAGGCATGAGTGACTTTAGGATGCTAAAGAGAGACGTAGAGGAAAGATCATTAGAGCCTCATTAGTCTAATAAGAGTTGATATTTATTATAAAGGCAATAGGAGTCCATTGAGAGCTACTGAAGAAATGGAATGATAGGATGAAGTGATTTATTGGTGCAGCAGAGACTGTGCCTCTTGAATTCACTTTTTAGGGAGTGCTGCCACTAAAAACACCCCTGCTCCAGTTGGGAAGAGCGGGCTGGTCCAAGGCTGCACCCCTTTGTAGGGTGGCGCTCATCTAATGACTGAAGAGTCTGGATATATAAATGGTCATTCAAAAATAACCTTAGTATATCAGCTGAGGCGTCCATTGAGACTACATCTCAATGCAACTTTTCCCTCTACACAATCCTGTTTTCATCTCTTCCCTTTCACAACTGTTGATTCCAAGAGCATTTCTTACTACACTTGTGAACACTGATTACTGCCTCAAAGTTTGCTTTCCAGGGAACCCAATCTGTGGTGGTTGTCTAAGTATTTGGTGCGTGTAATGATGAATGATAATTCATAGACTACTAGATTTCTGTCTTGAAAACTGGGTAACGGAGATAGGGAATCCCAGAAGAATAGCATATTTTAAGCATATTATTTAAATATGCCAAGTAATAGCATATTTAAGCACCCTATTTTAAGCTCATGAGTTGTATGTGCCAATGTGACATTAAGTGAAGCTATTCAGGTTATCTCTTAAGTCTTCAGATCTGCACCCCAGAAGATGAGCCACAGAGGTTGAGAAAAAAAGAGGTAGGTAAGGGAATTAAAGAATTGACTAGAATGTTTGAAATCATAACTGGGTAGGTGGGAAAATAAATTGACTGGAATATGGAAATATAAACTCTAAACTCTTCTGTGAGGAACCATAATGTGGCATACGTTTTGCATGAATTCTTGTAAAAATGAAAGGAGTTAAACGATATCACGGCATGCTTCTTTTTAACATGAGACCTAAAGTTCAATTTATTGGTGAAGGTATTTTCTATCTTACACTCTCTGCCTGTCTTGGGAGCAGTTGAAAATGTTTCTGCAGAGTTCAAGTTTAACCAGCTAAGAGGGACTATGAAAGTATTTTGGTTCATTTGACAGAAATCTTCTAACAAAAAGAATGCATCTTAAAATAAATGCCTCTGGATGAAAAAAGCATTATAGTACAGTGAAAGTTTAATCCTGTCTTTTAAGGTCAAGAGCATATTTTGGCTTTTCTGTGATCCTCAATTCAAGNCGGAGATAGGGAATCCCAGAAGAATAGCATATTTTAAGCATATTATTTAAATATGCCAAGTAATAGCATATTTAAGCACCCTATTTTAAGCTCATGAGTTGTATGTGCCAATGTGACATTAAGTGAAGCTATTCAGGTTATCTCTTAAGTCTTCAGATCTGCACCCCAGAAGATGAGCCACAGAGGTTGAGAAAAAAAGAGGTAGGTAAGGGAATTAAAGAATTGACTAGAATGTTTGAAATCATAACTGGGTAGGTGGGAAAATAAATTGACTGGAATATGGAAATATAAACTCTAAACTCTTCTGTGAGGAACCATAATGTGGCATACGTTTTGCATGAATTCTTGTAAAAATGAAAGGAGTTAAACGATATCACGGCATGCTTCTTTTTAACATGAGACCTAAAGTTCAATTTATTGGCGAAGGTATTTTCTGTCTTACACTCTCTGCCTGTCTTGGGAGCAGTTGAAAATGTTTCTGCAGAGCTCAAGTTTAACCAGCTAAGAGGGACTATGAAAGTATTTTGGTTCATTTGACAGAAATCTTCTAACAAAAAGAATGCATCTTAAAATAAATGCCTCTGGATGAAAAAAGCATTATAGTACAGTGAAAGTTTAATCCTGTCTTTTAAGGTCAAGAGCATATTTTGGCTTTTCTGTGATCCTCAATTCAAGACATCTGTCCTTATTAATGATGTGGTAAAAAGGATCATGTAAGATTTGGCACCAAAGGATTGGCTATCCTAAAAGCCAACAAAGAGGACACTCCTGAGGTGCTGCTTTGGCTCTGCTTTGCAGAGAAATAAATCCATCTTTGCTGCGCTGAAAATTGCCCGGTCAGAAAAATTGTTGCTGAATAGAAAACTATCTGTCACTCGTGACTTATTTTTTATTGACCAGAAACTAGTTCATAGACCCAATTTTCTAACCCAGGGAAAACCAAGTAAGACCTGTGGCTGAGAACTCTTAAGTGCACAGAATGTAGATTTTCCAGTTTATTTGAGAAGATATTAGATACACAGAAGATAGAGATTATAATTATGGGTCGAACAGAAGCTCAGAATCAACCACATGGCATTTATTAATACAAAAAATATTTATCTGCCTACCACAGAAAATAATTGACACAGACTATGTTCTTACAGTTTGGGGAAAGAGAGAGTCTCTGTGCTGGATTATTTTTTGTGTGCCCCTCTAGAACCTCTGCTCCCCTTTCTCTACCTGCACTTTGCCCAGGNTCTGCTCCCCTTTCTCTACCTGCACTTTGCCCAGGAGAATGACCTTGGAAGCTGCATCAGCTGTCTGCTAGCCTTCTGTTGGTTTTGACAAATAGAAGGCACTTCCGGGAGATTCTGTGAGAGGGAAGTCAAGTCAGAGTTTTATTTTCCTGCTCAGACTTCCTCAGCGGTTTTATGGGCCATCCATATGGTAGGTCTTAGCTTCTGTCAGGTGGCCTTTCTCTCTCTACTCAAAAACTCCTCTAGGGGGGCGCCTGGGTGACACGNTTTTATGGGCCATCCATATGGTAGGTCTTAGCTTCTGTCAGGTGGCCTTTCTCTCTCTACTCAAAAACTCCTGTAGGGGGGCGCCTGGGTGACACCGGTTAAGCGTCTGCCTTTGGCTCAGAGCATGATCCCGGCGTTATGGGATCAAGCCCCACATCAGGCTCCTCCGCTAGGAGCCTGCTTCTTCCTCTCCCACTCCCCCTGCTTGTGTTCCTTCTCTCCCTGGCTGTCTCTCTCTCTGTCACATAAATAAATAATTAAAATCGTTAAAAAAAAAAAAAAACAACAAAAAAACCTCCTGTAGGACTTGGGGTGGTAGCAGTACTCTGCTGTTACTATACCTAGGGCACTGAGCTTGCTTTTATGGTTTCCCTATACCAGACCCATAGCTTTGCCAAGAATCCATTTTTGAAACCCCCTTCCGGTTACTCAATTTAGTGTGCCGTTTTTCCCCTGCGGAGACTCTAAACTGAGCCCCTCAAGTAAAGATTAATACATCATTAATTGTTCTTCAATCTTTCTCAAAATATTGGCATCAGAATTAGGAGTTAATCAACCTTAAAGGCTACTTCTAAAGTCTTCTGCAACCCTGTAGTTAGGCTTCTAAATATATATTCATTATAATTGAGAATAGATTTTTTAGGGCTTACTGTGTGCATGGAACTGGGCACACAGATGAATCAAACACTAAGCCAACTCTCAAGATGATGGCCGCGAGAAGGAAACAGACCATATTAGAAATGTGGGTAACAGGCTATGGTAATTTAGCACATGTTCCATATTTATGATTTCTAATTTTATATTTGATTTTATTTTTGGCATTTCTTTTGAATTCCTTTATCTAGTCTACATTTGGTTTGTTTTATGCACTTTTGTTTTCATAGTCTGGTAATTTAGGGAGCTGTGTTATGATTGCAATCATTTCTTTACCTGATAATGTTTCCCAATGTATAAGCTTTGCACATTATCTATTGTCTTCCTGCTTTAAAGAATGAGAAATTTGTGTTCATATGTCTTCCTACATCCTCTGCTGGCTTCCATCGTTTCAATTTTTATTGTGTGGTATTTTTACAGTGTCAAGATTTACAACTTCACATTCTCCTCAATAACCATAATTTTCAAAGTGGTTTAATGTTATTTATATTTAAAATGATTTAGTGTTCACAGAACTTTCTTTTATAGCATAACTTCTGCCACTTAGAGTTATTTTGGGTCATTGTTTATTTTGGTGGGTTTTGATATTAATACCCTTTACATGTTCTTTTTATAGTCTAAAGATACTTTTTAGTATTAGATGTTGCAAATATCTCCTTGCTGTCTTTCACCTTTCTGTTAAAGATTTGTGTATCAAAAACACAAATTCTGAATTTTAACTTAATCAACTTTATGCTTATCTTATGATTTATACTTTAAAAAGTAAAAAAAAAATCCTTTTTATTAGTTTTATAATTTTATCTTTTATATTTATTTTTTAAAAACTCACCTGGAGTTCTTAGAGCCTTTTTTTTACCAGTATCCATGACCCCATCTACTAATGAGGGCATGTTTTCCTTTCTGCTTTGTGTTAATAACTAATCTTTATTGAGTATTTACCCAATGCCCACCTGTGTTCTGAATATTTTACTCAACTCATCTTTACAACAACCCTATTAAGGAGGAACTTCTTTTGGTTTTAAAAATAGATTTTTCAAATTTCAGTTTTATTGAGGTATAATTAACATGTACAGTTGTAAGATTTTTAAAATGTTCACTGTGGTGATCTGATACACATATACGCTGTAAAAGGATTCCTCCCATCTCTTAGCACACACACCCACCACCTTGCACCTTAGGAGCATTGAACTAAGTGAAATAAGTCAGATAAAGAAAGACAAATACTGCATGATACCACTTATCTGTGGAATCTAAGAATTTTTTAAAAAGTCAGAGAATAGAAAAGTAGTTGTCAGGGGTTTGGGGATGGGGGAATGAGGGAGAATTTGGTAAAAGGATATAAACTTTCAGCTATAAGATGAATAAGATCTGAGGATCTAATGTGTAACGTAGTGTCTATAGTTGGTAACACTGTATTATATAATTGAAATTTGCTAAGAGAGAACTTTAATGTTCTCACTAAAATAAATGAAGAGATAAATAAATGCACTAGTTTTTTCCCCTATTTTACAAAAGAAGAAACTGAGGCACAGAGAGGTGGTTAGGCCAAGGTCGCATAACCATTAAGTATCAGAACCATTGCCTGGGTGCTCTCTTGTCCATGCTTTTAGTCCCTGCATTCTACTCATGTTTATTTCATATGTGCATGAGCATTACTCTACGCCTTCCGTTTTTTCTGTGTTTTTGTTGTTATTGTTTTGTGCGTGTGCGTGTGTGTGTGTGTGGTTATTTGTTCCTGAACTGGTCCCACAATATTTTTTTTATTACTGTGTCTTGCAATGTATCTTATTATCTGGCAGGTTGAATCTTTGTTCTTCTCTTTCCAAACTGAAATAACCATCTGTGGACTTTATTCTTCAAGATAAATTTTTAAGTAGTTTTCTGTAGTTCCTCAAAAACAAAAACAAAACCCAACAACAATGAAAAACCACTTTTTTGGATTTTGATCCAAATTTATAATGAATTTATAGATTAATCTGAGGAAGCATTGACATCTTTGTAATGTTAAAAATTCCATTCATGAACATGAAATTAATCTCTGAATTTAGCTCATGTTTTATGTCTTTTATATCCTTTAATATAACTGAAATATTTTCTCCATAAATTTCTGGTGCAAGGTAAATTCTGTTAGGTGAATTCCTATCTTTTTCTCCCCACTTTTATATTGTGAATTGCATCTTATATTTATACTCCAGTTGGATATTACTAATATAAATAAATGCACATATTTTGTATGTTCATCCTGTATTTAGAATGCCAGGCGAACTATTTTTTTTCTCATTATACTGAGTTTTCTATGTAGTTAATTCTATCATCTGTACCTAATGACAGCTTTGTCTCTCTTATCCTTAAATCACCTATTGATTTTTTCAATCATAGACCTGTGTAACCAGGCCTTTTCATTTTATTTCTGATCTTAAAGATATGTCTAACTAAATGTTTTTCATGAATCATGAGAGTTCCTATGTTGTTGACCAAATTAAGAAAGTTTGAGTCTATTCCTAATTTTATGTCCTTTTTCTAAACATAAATTCTTGTTAATAGTTTTCAAAAGCTTTATATCTATTGATTGTTTGATTTTTTCCTTTACTTCACTAATGTGATAGATTATCTGAATTTCTGAGATAAATCTACTGAACAAAATATATTATTTTTAAGACACTTTTGTGTTTGACTACAATACATTTTATTTAGGATTTTACAACTCTATTCATATTTGAAATATAGCTATGATTTTTGTGCTATCCTTATTCTAGTTTGGGGCTTAGGTTCATATGGCCTCATTAGCTTTCCCTTTATTTTATTTTTCTATAACAAGGTACAAAAGCAAGTTTGTGAGAATTATATAATTGTTTTTGTTTGGGGAGTTTTTTGGAGGATGGAGAGGAGTTGTTCTTTAATTCCCATTTCGGTTTTTTAAATTTGTCAAATTTTATAATTTTGTGTTAATTTTTCCATCTTATAGCTTTGTATTTTGTCCATCTCAGTTTTTAAATTTTGCAAATTTTCATTGAAACCTATTTATCATATTATTAACGATATTTCATTACTATCTTATATAAAATAATAAAATTATAAAGAATATTTTGCTTTTATGGTTTCATCAAATTATGTTCAAATTTACATTTATGTTTATATTTACATTTATTTATAAAAACTTTTATGTTTTGTACATCTTTGTTATATCTGCATTCATTATTCTTTTTTCCTTCTTTATCATTTGGGATTTGCAAATTTTCTTACCCCTTTCTCTGTCTAATCTACCATCTTAATGTGGTAAAAGCAGCCAGTGTTCCTTGTTAATTTGCCACATTGAGCATTCCACATATATATTTTTGTCTTCTTCAGGAACACCAGTCATGTCTAGATTAGATCTCTTTCATTTGCTTTCCATAGCTGTTGTCTTTCAGCATTGTCACTGTCTTGCCCATTTGGTATCGCATGTCTACATCTGTCCTCTACCTCCTTGCTTCAGTTTTCACGGTATCAATCATATGCCTTGCAAATCTTAACATAGTCTCAAATCTTAATGTTTTTCATTGTGATTTTTAATGGTCTTCCTCATCTCTTCTGGTTTACCTTTCATATTCCACTGTCTTATCTTTTTTCTTTCTCTTGTATTATTCTTTAAAATTTCTTTGCAAATTATTTACGTTCTATTTTACTATATGAACTCCAATTTATTTTAGAAGTTTCCTTTCCCAGGAGTGTTCTTTATTTTTTGTTATTTACTTGTTTTATTACCTTTTGTTTAAAATATAAATCCCGTGTTGTATACTTCCTGCTTATTGTGATGTCTCAATGTTAGCAGTACCTTCCAGATTTATTATTTGCTCAGTGTTGTAGCAAAGGGGTGGAAGTGGGCATGATAGGCAGTGACAGCTAGGGCAGGTTTTTAGAATACGTTTTCACATAATTTGAGGTGTATTCCGCTCTGGGGATGTTTAATCTGAGTCCTCTCTCGGTATGCAGATTGTTAGTAAGGGTCATTATTTTTTCACAGTGAAGCCTCCTCGATCAGAGTTCTCTTGTTTATTTAATGGTTATTTGCATCTTCTCGGTCACCTTAGCTCAGAGTGACATAGCTGACGGAGTTCAGCTGAGGATGGCATGTTTATGTTGTCTCTTGTATGGCTTCACCTTCCCTAATTCTTTACTGAGTAGAAATAGTGAGTAGTAACGCATAGGAAATTAATGTTTTTCTTCTGAGGCCCACTGATACGGTTTATTTTTCTTAATTATTCTAACAAAAGAGTCTGGATTCTGTTATTTAGGAACTTCTCACAAACTTTTAGTGAAATCCGTACATTGCTTAATTCTAAATGTGAGTATCTCTTTTGTTGTTCTCCTCTGATTTGGTTCAAGAGCAGAAACATCTTGCAAGGATTCTTCCTAGTTTGTGGTTTGGCAAAATCATTGCTTCCTGGTTTTTATTAAGGAGACATAAACATTTCTTTTTGTGGTAATGGTTGAATTCCTTTGTGTATATTTCTTATAACATACTCCTAATATGAAAAAAGCAATGCTGGTATACCTGCATAAAAGATTGATGGGAAAATAATTACATTGATACTTTTGTCTGAACTGAGTGGATTCAGAATTTGTATTAACTAAATCAGGTCTATGTTCAAATTTACTTTTTGAATTATCCCCCGCATCCCTTCGCTCATTCAAAAAAGGAGTGGGGAAGTTGATTAATAGTTTTAGGAAGATTTGGTAGCATATTTCACTCTAAGTTGTTCTTAAAACCGTAAGTTCATTAACAGTGTTTGTGTTCACTAGCTGACAGTTATTTAGCACTTAGAATATGCTGCATACTACATTAATGGTGCCTCACACATCAGCTCATCTAATTTTAACAACTACCTTATGAGGTGCATACTCTAATTAATTCCATTTTACAAGTGAAGAAATTAAGGCATAGAAACATGAAGCTACTCCCTGAATGTCACGCAGTTAGTAAGTGGAGTATCTGGGTGGGAATATTTGCTAATCAAGAAGGATTCTTGCAGGTTATTGGCATTTACAGCTATAATTTATAAACTGTAATTAGTATAATTGCATTCTTACTATTGATATTTCAGTGTTCAGATGAGTTTTTGTCTCCAAATTACAATAACCAATTTGTAGAACAATAAACTAGATTGGGTCTTAGAAACCATCAGGCCCAGTTCCTTGATTTTGCCAATGAGGGAAACAGGCCAGAGAGCCCTGTCTTGGTTGCTGAGCCATCTCTCCTTGCTACTCCATATGTGGTTCTCTGAAATAATCAGAGGTTCTGTTGTTTGTGAATCACTTTGAGATACATATGTATTGAGAAACAGAATCCATCCATTCCTCCTTCCATCTTTCCTCCTCCTTTAAAAGCTGTAACGAAAACATAGGCTAGAAGTTATCTCTAAAAATCAGAAGACAATGTTGGCCCAATGAGTAATCTAAATGTGCTTTCATAAAATAATCTGGTATCCCCTAAACATCTTTACATTCCAAAATTTTTTTCCAATATGACTTAACTGAACAAGTGTGCCTGCCTAGACCAAGAAATATAATTTTTAAAATAATTCAGGATCATAAAATTTCTTTTCCCACATATAGCTAATGAATGCTTACCAAGTGCCAGGCATTGTCAGAGCACTAGACACAGAGCAGTGAACAGTGCTGCTCTTAAGTCTCTGCCTCCATGGAACTTGCAGATAAAAAAGGAAATAAACTAAGATGTAATAAAAATGCACACAGAGAGCCAGGAAGGGGATGGAGTGATGAGGTTGGGGGTGGTTTTTAAATGAGTTAGTGAGCAGAGTCCTGTCTGAGGAGGTATATATGGAGACTTGAATGAAATGATGAATTGAAACATTGAACCATCCAAGGGAAGAGCTTTTCAGGGACAGCATGAGCTGGGCATATTTGAGGAGGAGCAGTGATTGAAGCGAGTGGAGGGGAAGTCATAACGAGCGCAATGGGGGGAAATGCTGTCATACGTGTAGGTGGGGGCTAGCTCACACAGAGCCTTGCAGAACCTAACAAGGAGGGGGATACGTTCTAAATGTGGCTGAAGTCCTAGAGCATTTTAAGCCTGGAAATAGTATGATTTCTGTTTTTAAAAGATCATTCTGTTGCTGTTTGGAGAAGAGAATATGAGAACAAGAAAGGAAATCAAACCGACAGAACAGCACTGTAGATTATAAAGTCACCAATTGTAAATGGACAATCAAGTCAAGTTGAACAAAGTAATTGTTTTAACTAGACACTGCTTATTGCCTTCTAATTCTCATTAAATCCCATTGGAATATAGTTTGGTATATCCTGAATCTTTCAATCCTGTGTAAGAGAAGAGGACTTGGAATTTTACATAAAGGGCATTTACTATGAGCTGCTATGTCATGTGCCACCCCTCCTAAAGAGATTGGTTCCTCTGACCTAAAAAATTGTCTGATACAGTCTAGCCTAGGGCACTGAAATCATACCATTTAAGTTTAAATCCCAGATTTGCTACATACCAGCTGCGCCTCTGGCCAGTTCTGTAACATTTTTCAAATTACTTAAGTTCTTTCAGGTTCCTGCTGGATATTTAATAGTACCCACTAAGGTTGCTCTGATGATTAAAGAATCGATGGAAGGATTTTTAACAAAGAATTGTGCCACCCCTCCTAAAGAGATTGGTTCCTCTGACCTAAAAAATTGTCTGATACAGTCTAGCCTAGGGCACTGAAATCATACCATTTAAGTTTAAATCCCAGATTTGCTACATACCAGCTGCGCCTCTGGCCAGTTCTGTAACATTTTTCAAATTACTTAAGTTCTTTCAGGTTCCTGCTGGATATTTAATAGTACCCACTAAGGTTGCTCTGATGATTAAAGAATCGATGGAAGGATTTTTAACAAAGAATTTAATGCAGAAAAAATGCACAATAAAGGATGCTGGTTGCTTTGTTGTTTTCCACTCTGACCCTGATAAAGGTTTTTTACAATGTTAGTCTTTTCCTA
>NC_048218.1:73812883-73831373 GCF_002007445.2 Ailuropoda melanoleuca
TTATAAAGTCACCAATTGTAAATGGACAATCAAGTCAAGTTGAACAAAGTAATTGTTTTAACTAGACACTGCTTATTGCCTTCTAATTCTCATTAAATCCCATTGGAATATAGTTTGGTATATCCTGAATCTTTCAATCCTGTGTAAGAGAAGAGGACTTGGAATTTTACATAAAGGGCATTTACTATGAGCTGCTATGTCATGTGCCACCCCTCCTAAAGAGATTGGTTCCTCTGACCTAAAAAATTGTCTGATACAGTCTAGCCTAGGGCACTGAAATCATACCATTTAAGTTTAAATCCCAGATTTGCTACATACCAGCTGCGCCTCTGGCCAGTTCTGTAACATTTTTCAAATTACTTAAGTTCTTTCAGGTTCCTGCTGGATATTTAATAGTACCCACTAAGGTTGCTCTGATGATTAAAGAATCGATGGAAGGATTTTTAACAAAGAATTTAATGCAGAAAAAATGCACAATAAAGGATGCTGGTTGCTTTGTTGTTTTCCACTCTGACCCTGATAAAGGTTTTTTACAATGTTAGTCTTTTCCTACCTCTATCTGTTTCCACGACTTCATATTTGTTTGTAGGAATATGGGTCAAGAGTTAATTGTGTGAGGGGCGCCTGGGTGGCGCAGTCTTTAAGCATCTGTCTTCGGCTCAGGGCGTGATCCCAGTGTTCTGGGATCGAGCCCCATATCAGGCTCCTCTGCTAAGAGCCTGCTTCTTCCTCTCCCACTCCCCCTGCTTGTGTTCCTTCTCTCGCTGGCTGTCTCTGTCAAATAAATAAATAAAATATTAAAAAAAAAGAGTTAATTGTATGAGATAAACTGAAAGAACAATTTAGTAATGAAAATTTCAACAAAAACTTTCTCCAAGATTAAACATGAGTATATGTGAGTTTATTAATTCATTTCTTTAAAAAAACTAACAGAAAACACTTATGTCAACAATNACTCCCCCTGCTTGTGTTCCCTCTCTCGCTGGCTGTCTCTGTCAAATAAATAAATAAAATATTAAAAAAAAAGTTAATTGTATGAGATAAACTGAAAGAACAATTTAGTAATGAAAATTTCAACAAAAATTTTCTCCAAGATTAAACTTGAGTATATGTGAGTTTATTAATTCATTTCTTTAAAAAAACTAAAAGAAAACACTTATGTCAACAATAATAATGTGGCATGTGCAGGCGGAAAGATTAAAAGGACAAAGGAAAAAAAGGAATATGTTTAAAAATTGTTTTCTGGGGGCGCCTGGGTGGCTCAGTTATTGAAGAGGGATATGGTGATCAGGTAGGGGAAGAAATGAGGCATTGCTCCTATCTCAGTTATAGAACTTTTGACTTTAGCCTTTTATTCTGAAACAGTGTGATGGCTCAATTGTTTTCTGTTTAAAAAAACTCAGAGAAAATGAAATCAGGGGCACCTGGGTGGTGCAGTCGTTAAGCGTCTGCCATTGGTTCGGGGCGTGATCCCCACGTTCTGGGTTCGAGCCCTGCATCAGGCTCCTCGGCTGGTAGCCTGCTTTGTCCTCTCCCACTCCCCCTGCCTGTGTTCCCTCTCTCACTGGCTGTCACTTTCTCTGTCAAATAAATAAATAAAATCTTAAAAAAAATTGTTTTCTGATCTACATAAATTAATATGAAAATAATATACAAATACCTTAAAATTTAGGTATGATTCTTTCTGTAAGAGATAATTTGATATGTCAGATGAAAGTGTAGAATTCTGAATATGAATGGCCTTCAATTAGAAAAATTCAAAATGAATAAAAGAATTTGAAAAAACCTGGATATATTTTATTTTACTCCTTAATATCTATTGTGGAAAATGGAGCTACAGAATTTACACCTTATTCTAATTTAGCATACCCATGATAAGAAACTCATTGTCTTTTGTTTGTTTGTGTGTCTGTACTGTGGAAAAGTATGTTATCCTCTTTATTTTTTAAAGATTTTATTTATTAGAGAGAAAGAGAGAGGGAGAGACAACAAAAGAGAGCACAAGTGGGGAGGAGAGAGAGAAGCAGGCTCCTTTCAATCAGGGAGCCTGATGTGGGGCTCCACCACAGAACCCCAGGATCATGACCTGAGCCGAAGGCAGATGCTTAACCGACTGAGCCACCCAGAGGTCCCAAGATATCTTCTTTAATTGGCCTTTATCTTTCTAATTGAAGTGCAGTTGACATACAATATTATGTTAGTTTCAGGTGCACAATATAGTTACTTAACCAATACATACATTACAAAAAACCACAGTAAGAGTAGCTACCACTCTGTCGACTGTCCTTGTTTTGAGGAGTCTCTTCTCTGCGGAGTCACTGCCCTGAAGCAACACTTTCTTACACAGTCACAATTTATTCTGAAAATTCTCATGGAAACTTATGTTTCAGATTTAAAAAAGAAAAAAAAACTTTTCAGGCTCATTATCTTGAAAAATGTAGCCGTACAGATGGCTTGAACATAAGTCCAAAAAAAAAAAAAAAAAGAGAGAGAGAGAGAGAAAGGAAAGATTACATTTGCAATAAATGCTTACCATTTCAAATTGGCAATTTATAATTTTAGTGTATAATAAAAGAGAACAAATAAAAATAGGATTATACTCTAATTTGTTAAAAAAAAAGAAAAGAAAAGAAGAAAAACCATCCTTTGTGGTATTTATCACTGTGACTTTCTCCTCATCCTCCCTCAGTCCTTCTTATAGAAGAAATTGATTAGACTTGGAGTAAGTTCGAATCCAAATCAAGCTGGATGATACATGGTCACATAATTGAGTGAATCTAAAATTTAACTTGTCAAAACAATCCTTTGCCTCATACATCATTCAGCATGGCATTTTAAACCACAAACCTAAACCGTATAGTCTAATAAATTGGGAAACTCAGTGAGGAAGCCATTTTATTCCAAGTTTTTCCATCATTTATAGTTCCAACTACATAGATAGGACTTGTAAAAGGTCCCTGTTTACATTTGAATAAATATCCCTAGAAGGCTACAACCTTCCATTTCAGGTTATTTTACTTTCATACTGGAAGTCGATCACTGGGTGTTATAGGCAACTGATGAATTACTGAACTCTACATCCGAAACTAATGATGTACTATATGTTGGCTAATTGAATTTAAATAAAATGTTTTTAAAAAAGAAATCTGTCATTGTAAAATGATTTTATGAGAATTCAAATTATTTGGTTGTTTCTTCTTAATCAGTGAGAATATTAATGATTAAATATGTGTTGGAAATTGTTTGTAGTCTTCTTTCAAAAGTTTATTTATTTACCTTACCCTTATTTGACTGAAAAAAAAAAAAGAATTTGCTTCATTTTAATCGTTGATATACCAGAACTAGAGGCTGAAACTCTATATTCTTAGACATCCACACATTCATATATGGACATTTATGTATAGTTAGACTTGGTATGATCCGAAGTGCAGTTGAAAGAACACCAGGTATAGGAAAGCTGTGTTCTATTCTTAGCTCTGCAGTCAATTTCTGTATAACCATATTAACCACTTCCTCTTTAGGTCTGTTTTCTTACATGAAAAAATAGACAGTGGGTCAGATGGTATCTGAATCCATTCCTAATTTACTTCTATATAAATATACTGTGGAATTGCAAATTCCTTGAAAATTCAGTAGGCATAATTTTATACTGAATATACAAGATTTAAAGTTAGCAGGTAATTGCCTGGAACGTTTAGCACACTGTTTTATCAATCAAACTTACATGATGAGATTTTCCTGGAATAAAATCTACCTAAATAAATTTCCAAAGCACTCTATGGGATTCTAATCTGATATCCATAAATTATTATACAGACCTAAGTGTTTAAGAGTCCAAGTTATTTTTACAAGTTGAGTTGACATTCAAAAGTGTGCCATGCTCACAAGCCAGTCAGCTCAATGGACCACTGCATGCACATGATTGCTATTAACCCCTTTTATCCACTGTTCAGACCACCAAAACACTTGTACCCTAAATGTCATGCTTGACATTATAAGCCAATTTAGAAATCTTTTACTAGCAGAAATAATGACTGCCCTGGTGAAGACATAAACATTAAATGGGCTTCCTCATAAAATCACTTTCCAGGGTTGACATGTTCTTCTGGCACTGAGACCTACCATATAAACTGACAAGCAAGACTAACTAGGAGTGAGGGATTGTTCCAAAAAGATTTCCAGCCCAAAACATTCTAACTAACTGAAGAACAAGAACAGGGTAACTCCTCCGCTGTTTCTAAAATTACATCTTTATTGTTTGAAAGCTTATGTACTTTGTGTATGGTACAATCATTTCAGAGTCACCTGAGGGGAAAAGGAAAGAATGAGTATTATACCAGGTACTTTTCTGGCTTCCCAAACACGGGACAAAATTATAAGATACAACAAACCTAGACAATAAGGTGAAACAAGCTGGCCCCCTTTCCAAGGGGATTTCCAGCTTATGTTGCCCTAAATGACCAACAGGAGCAGCATCTTCTGAAAAAAAGGTTTTGTTGAGAATTTGGGCTTTGTAGAGGTTCTGGACAATTATTAAATCTTTGATATTATCACTTTAATTGGTGAGGTATATAAGGATAAAGGGACATGCTTCAGGTTAAACACTAAGTTTAATAATCAGAGTTGTAACTATAATTTTATATTGCCTTGATGAGGCATCCCTGGCCCCTGTACTGGAGTCATTGCCTAAGACCTGGGCAATTGAATGCGGTCCTGTTATTCCTTCCAGCCCATTGTCCTGGTTCTTGCACGTCACTGGTTGATCTTTGAATTGCTCTTTAGATGGAACTCAGGTATCCAAATTTAGTACTATTGGGGCGCCTGGGTGGCACAGTGGTTAAAGTGTCTGCCTTCGGCTCAGGGCGTGATCCCGACGTTATGGGATCGAGCCCCACATCAGGCTCCTCCGTTATGAGCCTGCTTCTTCCTCTCCCGCTCCCCCTGCTTGTGTTCCCTCTCTCGCTGGCTGTCTCTATCTCTGTCAAATAAATAAAAAAATCTAAAAACAAACAAACAAACAAATTTAGTACTATTTACCCATGTCCTTTTCCAAATATCCTCCAGGTTGACCCTTCTCACTTAGGTCCTAACAGACAAAAAGGAGCTTTCAGCTTATTGTCTGTCATCAGGAAAGGGCTCAGCTTGTAACACCTCATAAAAATAATTTACCTTCATGTTAAAGTAAGGGAGCCCCAGTCCTTAGAAACACAACAACATGCCTTTTACTCTGTGGAGAGGAGGAAGATAATTTCTTTCCTGAGCTCCTCCTTTGCAAATACAAAACTGGGCTGAGATACAGTGATGAGAAAAAATTAGCAAATTATGGAGAACAGGGAAGGCTTTCCAAGCATGAGGCATGGTATATGTGAAGACTCCAAGACAAGTGTTCAGCATATGTAAGAAACAAAAAGGAATCTACAAATGGCTGGGACAGGGAAAGTGAGGGCAAGTTGGAAGGAAGTAAGATTAGAGGAATAGTATACAAAGTCAGCATCATTCAGATCCCTGTAGAAAGAGTAAGGATTTATATTTTAGCTTAAATGAGATGGAAAAAATATCAAGGGCTTTATGGATATAGGGTAGTGATATGAGATCATTCATAATTTTAAAAGATACCTCTAATGTAGAAAATTGATAAAAAGGGTGGAAAAGTAGAAGAGGGAACAACCCTTAGGAGGTCATTGTGTAAGTCCTAGTGAAAGGGCTTACAGTAGGTGCAAAAGACAGAAGTGATTGGGTTGAAAACAATATATGAAGATATATGCAAAAAATGCACAATATGTTTCTATATGGGTAAAGCATCCCATTACAACAGCAGAAATAGGAAACATCTGATAAAAGAAATATAATAGTTGAAGAATTATGAAAAGAAGGAAAACAGATGTAATTGAAGTGAGACTAGGGAAAATCATAACCCCAAAACACATTAGAGGACACTTTTGAGGCAGTAGGAAGTTGGGTATATTCTGGTAAATTAGACATTCAATAGTTTTATAGAGTGCTCACTTCAATGTACACTGACTACAATGGAAGCAATACAAAACAATACTTTACATAAGAATACTTTACGTATTTTGTATAGTAGCAAAATCTGTTCGAAAAGCCTAGTTCTCCACTCATCAGAAAATGTATCTGGAAAATAATGTATATCATGGAATATCATATAGTATTTAAAAGGCTGAACTATATAAAATAGCTAGATACTAAAATGCAATATTGAATAAAAAAGCAAATGCAAGTAATATATATTAAAGAATGGTAGTTGTATAATTTAAAACACGAACTATGTATTGCTCATGGATATATACCCAGATAAAAGAAATTAAAAGTGGCTTGAGGAGGGAGTGTCTGGGTGGCTGGGTCAGTTAAACTTGAGACACTTGGTTTTGGTTCAGGTCATGACCTCAGGGTCCTGAGACTGAGCCCCGCATCAGGCTCTGCATTCAGCATGGAGTCTGCTTGAGATTCTCCCTCTCTCTCTGGGCCCCTCCCACTCATGCTCTCATACACACTCTCTCTCTTTCAAATAAATAAATACATCTTAAAATTAAATGGCTTGAGGAGTGTGCCTCTCATTATAGTATGATAGTAGTTGCCTCAGTAAATGAAGCAAGAGAACGAAAAAGATGGTGAGTACAAGCAACTTCAAGTCTATGTGTAAAATAGGACTTCAGGAAAATATGAGAAAATATTTCGTGTTTGGTGAGAATATTAGTGTTAGTTTTCATTTTCTTTGAACTTTTATATATTTACATTTAAAAAAAATAAAGATCTCAAAACTAAGCTGATTTTCAGAATGGACACAGATGAAGAAAAAAAATCAATGACCACAAGATTGGGCCTCCACACCAAAAGCCAAACACCCAGAAAACATAAGAGAAAAATTAGGAGACATGGAGCATACATCCTGATATTTCAACATCAGCCAAATGGAGTTCTAAAAGGAGAGAATAGAGATAATATAGGAGAGAAAATCATTAATAGTGAGACAAAGAGAAACAACAACATAGTTGATGACACAGATGGCCAATGCCAAGCCTAATAAATGAACACAAGAGTGAGACTGGGGAATTGCCATGAAAACTCAGGGAGCCCCAAAGTGTGTTCAAAAACACAACAGCAATAATGGTGATGGCAGTAACAGCAGGCTGCCTACAGAAGAATCAAATTGGCACTGGTCTTTAACATTTAACATTTAACACATCTCTTTAACATTATGAAACAAGAATCATTCACCATCAACTAAAATGCTAAAGGATAAGCAAAACAAAAACATTTTCAGGTAATGTTTTTGGGTTCAGCATTCAGACCATTTCAAAAGACTTGATTGAAATTGTATTTTAATGAAATAAAAAATGAATGCAAGAAAGGGAAGATGTAAGATACAAGACACTAATGAAGAACACATTAAAACCACAGTTTATATAATTGCTGATGAACAATGTCAAAATTAGGATATAAATAAAAATCTGCAATTAAATTTCCAGATTCTCTACAGTGAAGGATAACTGAGATGGGGGTGAAGGGGGAAGGAAAGTAAAATTGGGCTAAAGATTCTTTGTTCACCAAGTGGATATAGATACTAAGTAAATCTAGATGGCCATAGGACATAAGTTTAAATTTAATTATAATGACTGAAAGATTAAAACAGGAAATGTAAATTTTAAGTCACCAGAGGTATAAATATTGAAAATAAAATTCTAACTTCAGTGAAACATAGGAAAGAAAAAAACAAAAAACAAAAACCACAACGCCCTCCCCAATTTACCATATAATTAGAGGAAAAAAGATGGGACAAATAGACCAACAGATAAGGATCACAATAAATATAAAGGAATAATTCTCCCCTCTAAAAGATACACACTTTCAAATTGGGTAAAATCAAACTAGCAAACTATTTTTAAAAAACTAACAAAATTAATCCCTTTAATACTGTACTGAAGAGACATTTAAAACTTTTAAAATTTGAAAATGAAGCTGAAGCACATCAAGCAAACTAATAAATTTTAAACAAATTCTAACAAAATAAAGCAACATCAAATGAGACAAAGGAGATATTTTCATTGTATTCTTGGGAAGTTTTTCATTTTTGCAGAATATATTACTTTTTCAGTTTATTGTGAGATTTTTATATACACCCTTTAGGAGATTTTGAATCTAAGTATATACACGAGACTTTGTTTAAATGGGACTTTGTTTAGTGTGTGCGTGTGCGTGTGTGCGTGCGTGTGTTCACGAGGGCGGTTTTGGTGTCTAGTTTCTCGTAACAAACCGAGGAGTTTTTCATCTACATTTTATGCTTTTGAATATTTTGCATGACGTAGGAAATATTTGTTCTTCTGTGTCAGAATATATCTTTGAACATACTTTCCCATTTCTTCTATAGTATTAGATTTTGTTTATAGCCTTTTCTTGCATAAACACTGATTTATATCTGTATATATTTACCCATACAGATATAAATGAGCAATGTTTATATATTTTTAGAAATCTATTTTTCTAGATTTTAAGGTGTACTAGAATCAAGTTGAAAGAAGCAATGCCTCATTTGTCCATTTGTAATTTCATATAGAACCAGTATTCTAAAGAACCAATTGTACCTCTCTTTAGAGAAATGGAAGAACGATAATTTATGTATTTTCATTTCATTTCACCTACTATCCTTGGGATTTGGAATTTTATATAAATCAACTAATTTATGAAACCTTTATTCAGGGGGCATTCGATCACAACAACTAAATTTTGCCCTTATGAAAGTAAGGTTTTACTTTTTCTGCTGCTTCGCTTACAGATGAATGAGTGCAAGTTGTAATTCTATGCTTTGGTCTACTAAGTATTCTGGAATTGCTGTCATCCCAACCCCTTAGGAAACAACTTTTTTTCATTTTTATATTCTTAGAACCTAGCATGGTAACTGGCATATATTAGGTAATCAACACATGTTTACTATTTGAATCAAAGCTGTTGATCTGGGTCTGATTCCATATTTGCTGAATACTAGTGAATACAACTGGTAATAAAAATTAAAAAAAATAAAACTGAAATTAAAAATTCAGAGAATGGAAAAATCACCATGGACAAGATGAGAAACCAGTTTACTGAAATAATAATCCCTGCTTCCAAAGGCCTCTTATGTGACATTTCCTCAGTGTTGGTGATATTACTACCTTAAGTCCTAAGATCCTAACTAGTGCCAATCTTGGCCTTTATTTAAATCTGCTGATTTAATGAAGGATTATGCATTGAAGCCAATTGCCTTTAGGGAAGTCAGGAAGCCAAACAATGACTTGGGAGCTATTTAGGAGTTGGGATTAGAGAGTGCTTGAGAACGCCACAACATCCTGAATATCTGACAACCCGGCTTCTAAAGGATGTAAGAAAGCTGATTCATCTACGGATATTTGGGTGCTGCTCAGGTGTCCTAATTCCGTGCTCTGTCCCATAGGCCTTTATATTTTTCAGGAGAGGAAACCATGATTTTGTCCTATTTCTCAGAACTTTTTACCGATTACAACCTTAAAAGGAATTTGTCAGCACCGTAGAGAAGAGACCGATGAGGTGGTGGTCGAGTATTGGCCTAGGAAACTGCAACTATTGGCAATGCTACTCAAATTCGTATGTGGAGAGGGAACAACTGTGGTTTTAGACTGGAAAAGCTGGCTTTCTGACCTTAGCTATATGCGAGGTGGTCTTATGGTTTTTTTTTACTCTACTTTTCTGAGTTTTAGTTGTTAGTTCATATGATATGTGAGATACACACACATATACATGTGGAAATTGTAGACCACTGGATTACTTCCTATCCTAGGTCACTACTCCATTCCAAGTAACTTGACATTACCTATTCTGAAATCTTCATTCATGTCAAGGAAATAGTAGTTTATCCTGCTACTCGTCTCTGGTAGAATAACTGGTAAGAAGGAGTTAGAAAATTCAAGGTGTTTGAATAACACAAGAATAAAAATAATGTATGGTGTATAGTAGAGAACTTACCAAATTAAAGTGCTAGTTTCAGATTGTGGAACCATTTAAAAACCTTGAAAGTAGTCCTGCTCCCTCCAGTATTTCTGAGTCTATGAAGAAAGCATAGGTAGCTTCCCCAAGACTCCACATGGGATTATGTTGTTTACAAATTGAATGTTTGTAAACTGGCAGATGTCTTTCTCTAGTTATGATAAGTGTTATTTGTGCTGTAATTAGAACTGTAGGAATTTAGAGGAATTAGAAAACTCCAGTAAATGGTGTAACTGCCAAATCTTTACATAATCACATCTTTATGTGTAATAATATAATAAATATATCTCTGGGGCATATTTCCACGTGTATAAAATAAGGGAGTTAGATGATCTTTACATGATCTCTAAGGAGCATGGCAAGTGTGATTTCGTAAATGAATATGAGCTGGATCAGGAGTGATAGGCAGAAACGAAACTGAAGAGGGGAAAGAGGAAATAGTCTTGTGGGGGATATAAAAGGGGCATAATATAAAAATGCTTGTGAAGGGCGCCTGGGTGGCACAGCGGTTAAGCGTCTCTGCCTTCGGCTCAGGGCGTGATTCCGACTTTATGGGATCGAGCCCCACGTCAGGCTCCTCTGCTATGAGCCTGCTTCTTCCTCTCCCTCTCCCCCTGCTTGTGTTCCCTCTCTCGCTGGCTGTCTCTATCTCTGTCGAATAAATAAATAAAATCTTTAAAAAAAAAATGCTTGTGAGTATGGTGTCTGTAAAAGGTGAAGAGGTTAATCACCAGGCTCTGTGTGTTTGGTCAACAGCTAACAGGTTCCTCTGAAACCTGTGGTGCTAAGGCTTCACGCAAATCCCTTGACAACTGAATTCTTTGCTGGTCTTGGATTGAATCCCATTTCCCAATGAAGACAAGTTTCATTCGGACCTTTGCCGAGCCTTGAAACACATCATTTTGGTGCTTTGCAGAGACGAAGACACTGAGCAGTGGTTTTGTTTTGGTTTTGTAATACAGCATTTGGTCACCTCACCCGTCCTAGCATCTGTTTCCAGCTTGAGATGAAACCACTTAAACCTCACGCACCCAACTGCGAGCCATGGGTTTGTCACAACATTTTGTCACAAAAGTTACATAAACATATAAACAGAGGAAAGACTTTTTGGTTTTGTTTTAAAGCTTTGGTTTATTCCTCTGCATCCAAATGCAATACATTCAGTAAGAATTGAACATAAAAAAATATATATATGCTAACTAGACCAGACGGTAGTGTTGTATGCTATCCTGGAAAATCAGTAGAGATGTACCAGCATTCAACACCATTGTTCACTGACTAGGTGTTGACCTACTAATATATTGACCAACTTTTGTTTTGGGCAACTAGACTTTACACTTTATTCCTGAGTTGATAAAAGAGGAGAGCCACTTTTATTTTTTATATGCAAATGTTCACAGTGACATTTTAGTTATAGTGTGCCTTTTTATTTCTTAACACAGTTACAGATATGGAATGAGACTTGGAGTTATCGAATATGTTGTCTGCCCCTAAGCCTGGCCCTTCCACAGACGCAGATCTGGACTCAAAGAGAAACTAAAACCCTGGCTGATATTGGCCAGGTTCTGGTTTTGCTTCTATCTTATAAATAATGATCACTTTCATTCGTTAAAGCGTGATAGTGATGAGACCAATGTGTCTGATTGGACTACTCAAACAGAAGACTAGTTTTACTCTCTACTGAGCCCATATTATATCTATAGCCCAGCTTTATGTTGTCATTCATTTCATGGGAGATCAAAATGTGACCAAATAAGTGCAGGCTTATTCACGAAAAGAATCATCATGCACTCTCTTAAACAGACATATATGCACTTTCTTATTGCCCACGAACTTACAGATACACAAAACCTCTCAAAGCGCACACTGAAAACTTTCAGAGAATTTTCATTAGATACAGGAATAACAAAAAAAAGTTCAAATCCCTTAGCTCAGCATTCAAAGTACTGTACAGCTGGCTTTAACTTTGAAGTGTAGCCTTATTTCCTACCCTGTCCCCTCCAGTACCCACACTCAAGCTAATCCAAAACAGCACTGCATACCACACATATCACGTTCTTTAAGCTCCTTGGACTTTAAGTCTGTTCTTCTTCCTACGTAGCACACCCAGTTCCAGCTTCTCTACCTTGACAATTGCCACTCATCTTTCAGCTAACAGTTTATGTCTTTAAGTTTTTCTTTTATTCCTAATCTTTGCTCATAGCTGAATCATCAGACTTGTTCAATGCCTTCTCCGTGTCTACATAACGTTTCATGCATACCTCTGGTACCACAGTTATTACATCTGATCAAATTTGTTTATTTATATGCCTATCTACCAGTTTGACTGCCAAATTCTTGGGACAATGCATCCGGTTCATATACTGCTTTACATCGAGAACAAAACACAACCTACCCTCTTCTCAGTTTTTGCCTCTTTTATTTTTTTTTTTAATTTTTGCTCTGAATTATACCAGTAGACTGCTCATTTTTTTCTCCTGCCTTCAATCTCTACCTAGTTTCATTTCTGATGACTTATTTCAAAATACTGATCATGCCACTCTCCTTCTTAAAAGTTTCAGAGCATCTCACTCTAACATTGAGTCTGTGGTCATTATTTCTTATACTGACAATTAATCATTTTACTCTAATTTTTCTTACCTCCTCACCAAATGATCTTGTTTCCATCCCACTTTGACTACACACTTTGAGGGAAACAACTAGACTTTATCAAATAGCAATAATGGCAACATCTTCAATACCCACAAGCTCTAGATCTCAGTCTCCCATGTATTCAACCTCAACAATACTCCAGAAACTGTATTTTTTGGATCTTACCACTTTTTCATTGTACTTCTACCCCCCCCACCATATGTTTACCTTGCTTAGAATCCATTCATGCATAACACTGCCCTCTCATCAATTTTACAAAATCAAATTTGATAAAGTTAAAACTGACCCAGCAAACATACTGGAGAAAAACACACACTTTACTCAATGATGCCACTTTTAAATGCATACCTGCCAATCTCAAACAGATATTTTCTCCCGACCCACAATCCATTTAGGGATTTTTTCTTCTCCTAATCCTTTACTCTTTTAAAACTTCCCTCTCTTCTAACGGCTATAACCACCTCCTTTCCAGCTGTACTTTCAGCCGATGAAATTGCTTTCTATCTCACTGAGAAGAAAAAAGCAATTAGTAAAGACTTTCTAGGGACTCAGTGGTTGAGCTGCCGACTCTTGATT
Source organism: Ailuropoda melanoleuca (assembly GCF_002007445.2). Lineage (NCBI taxonomy): Eukaryota > Metazoa > Chordata > Mammalia > Carnivora > Ursidae > Ailuropoda > Ailuropoda melanoleuca. The sequence goes on from NC_048218.1 coordinate 73,826,126, forward strand.
TCAGCTCAGGTCATGATCTCGGGTCATGGGTCATGGGATTGAGCCCTGAGTTCGGCTCCACGCTTACAGCATGGAGTCTGCTCCAGGATTCTTTCCCTTTCCCTATGCCCCTCCCTCTGCTCAATCTCTCTCTTTAAAATAAATAAATAAAGGAATCTTAAAAAAAAAAAAAAAGACTTTCTACAGGTTTCTACTACCACATCCACTCCCCTGTAAATATTAGTACCAATATACTTGGCTTTCCCCACTACTGGTGTGGATAAACCATTAGGGCCCTAGATACCAACTCTCTGAAGCACTCAAACACATCACTTCTGCAGTTTTCCTTCTCTGTCCTGTCTCATCAATTTCTCTTTCTCGACTGGACCATGGCCAGCGTCACACAGCTAGATTAAATTTCTCCCATCTCAGGCAAATCTTTTCTTGGCCCTATCTTCTCCTCCAGCTACTGTCCTGTTTCTTAGCCCTAATTCTTTTCCATCTTTTTTCTCTTGATCCTACTTTGGTGAGGTTTTAATTATTACCAGTCCACTCAAACTGCTCTTGTCAAGGTTACTAGTTACTTCCCCATTGCTAAATCCAGCAGTCACTTTTTAGTTCTCAAATGACTTGAAAGTATTTGTCACAGTTGATTACTCTTTCTTTGCTTCATTTAGTTAATGGGGCACTAATTCCTTTTGAGTGTATTATTTTCTTCCTCATTCGTACCCCTCTCCTTGGTTGACTTGTACCTCCTCTCCCTGGACTCTAAATTTTGTACTGCGTCAGGGCTCAATCCTTGACCTTCTTCTTTTCTCTATGTAGACTTACCCCATGGTTATTATACTCCAGTCACAAGGCATTCAAGGGAGTCCTGTTGACTCCCAAATTTTTATTTCCAGCCTATTTTCCCTGAACTCTAGACTCATAGATTCAGCTGCCTACACAAAATCTCTGCTTAGTTACAACAGGCATCTCAAACTTACTGTATCTAAAAGTGACATCTAGACAGTCTAAAAATACTTGCTTTTCCCGGAGTCGTCTTTACTGAATGAACGGAAACCCCATTCTTCCAGTTGCTTGGGCTAAAAAATACTGGTGTCAGTCTGACTTCTCTTTTGCCCAGTATTTGATCCATTATCAAATCCTATCACTTCAAAGTATTTTCAGAATTTGTTCCATTCTCATCACTTTCTCCATAAAGACCCAGCTCCAGGCCACCATCACTCACCTCGATAACTACAATAACCTCCGATTTGCTCCATCTGATTCTGTTCTATCCTTTTTGGTTCTGCTCAACACAATAGTCAGAGTGTCTCCTGATAATGAAACTTCATTCCATTTTATTCATTGTCCTCCAGGGGCTTCCCAACTTGGTATCATCTATGAAGTGCTATATATCCCATGTCTCTATCCTTTCCCTCCCTCCTCACCCTTCTAACCTCATCTCCTATCACTTTCCAGCTCACTCCAAGTATTTCAGTTATCCCATTCTCTATACTTCTTCCTGAACAGTTCACATATGCTCCCACTTCTGGGCATTTCTGCCTATAGCCTCCTCTGCTTGGATGACTCTTACTGAAATGTTTGCATGAGTGACCCTCTCATGTCCTTCTGGTCTCTGCTATAATGTCACTTTTTAGAGAGGCCTTTCTTGATCACTCTTTATACAAGTTTAACCATTTATTGAACTGCCTTTCCTTTGTCTCTGCTTTATTCTCCTCCAAAGTGCTCATCACAACTTTGTAGTCTGTATTTACTTGTTTATTGTTTCCCCCCCCCCCAACTGGACCACTCCATAAAAACAAGAACTTTATTAGTCACTACTGTTCACCAGTAGCTAGTTTGGTACCTCCCACATAGTACTTGCTCAATAAACATTCTCTGAATAAATGAATGGATGAATTTCCCTTCATCGCTTCATATATGTGCACTGTATCAACAACACTTATTGTAATTCCTGTTTGCTGTGTTGCAGAAAAGATTCTGTATTTTTCTTTCTGTCTTAATCCTATTTTTAAGCACCTTCCACCTTCTATTTCCACACACTCAATTCATACCTATATTTCAAGGCTCACTTTACATGCTATGCTATACATAAGGACCTTACCAACTGGAAAATAGATCAGTCCTTAGAATACCCATAATACTTTATAAATGTAATATACCCAGGGCTTCTAGCACTTTCTTTTCTATCACTGTATAAATTCTTACACAGTAAATACCAAATCTGTTCTCTTGTTTCCCTTGTCTCTCCCAACTCCAGACTCTAGCATGTAGGAGTTCCTCAATAATGAATGATTTTTTGAATAAATATAAAATAAAAATTTCATTTCACGAATGCATACAAAGGTATACAAAGAAATCCTTACCATGGTTTCAAGTCAGGGATTCGAGAAATAAAGTTCAGGCTGCTTATATACACAACGCAAACCTAAGGGATCCCCCTTCACCCTACCACTCCACTGTGTAGCCTCCTCTGCCTCACTCACCATGCTTCTGTTATTCTTCTGTCCCCCCCCCCCCCCCGAATCTTCCAAACTGTTTTCTACCTTAGGATCTTTGCCCTTATTGCCTTTCTGCTTACATTTTTACATGGCCTGTTATTTTGTAAATTGAAAACCCAGGTGTCAGGTCAAATATCACCTTTTTATGTTTGCCTCCTTTCCACCGAACCTAAAGTCCCTTCCAATTCTCTATCAAGTCACCTTCCGTTAGCATCTTCATAGCACTTCTCGCTACTTTAAATTATGTTTTGAAATTTGTTTACTTGTTAATCACATGTTTTTTATCTCCTCTACTACCTATTGTATCCCCTCTCCCCATAAGCCATATCTCACACATCTAAAACATGAGATGCATGGAGAACAAGGACCTTGTTTGCCTTTTTCATTGCTGTGTCCACCATGTCTAAAATGGTGAAACCTCACAGAAACTAAATAAACATGTCTTAAATTACTTTTTGAAAAATCCATTGCTTTGCTTCACTTTTCAAATAACTACTATATTGGTTTATTTATCCTCTATTAATAGCAACATTCCAGGGTTTATTAATTGAACAGGATTTCTGTGTTGCTTCTCTCTTCACCACAGGAATCCATAGATTCACCTAAAAAAGGAAAGCATGCCTTCTGGAGTATGTCTTTTCAGAGATACTCTAAAGGCAAGAAATGTCTTGAAATAAACTGTAATTGGTTCATAAACTGACCTCTAGCCCTTCAAATTTGTGAAAGACGAAACTTAGCTCCTGAAATAAGCACCTTCCTACTCATGAAACTATTTTGCACCGATGAAATCATATAGCATCAGTAGTTTCCAAGGAGGAATAGTCTGAAAATAATTCCCCAAATCTCTAAGTGAGAGGTGGTTCAGGGTGGGAATATGCATTATGATCTTCCAAATCACTAATATCTAAGACCATGAATGTTTGTGGCAAACGTGGCTTTCAATGCTTTTGTTTGCATAGATTTGTTAAAATATTTTTTATGAGACCAACTAAAAAATCTATATAAACATATAGAATTGACACCATGGAAACAGATTCATGCTGAAGGGTTTTATACTTAGCTGTCTTAATGTGTTTCCATTGTGGTTGACATTTGCTGAAGACAAATGGAAACATCTCATTTTAACATGAAACTTTCTGGGATCCTCCCAGCTAACACCTCTCTTCTTCCTTTTAGCTCCACAGCCATCTCTCTTTTTACAATGTGTCACTTTCGACCTTGTATTATGGTTATGCCTCTTTACTCCTAAAGAATGGAATTCATAACTAACCTCTGTACTTTTCCATCACTCCCATTGCCTTCTATAATTTTAGGTATATGTGTGGTATTCAATAAATGTTTGTGGAATAAACAAACAACAATATTTGTATATACACAGTTTCTTTTTACTCTTTCCAGATCAAAATTTCTAGAGGAACAAACTGACAATAATTAAATTTGTCATTAAGCTTTTCTTAAGATACACATACAGAGAATCATGTAGAACATAGATTTCCAGATTCCTAGGAAGCTGAAATGTCTATCTTATTTCCTATTTGTATGATTTTAATAAATGCCATAGGCTATGTAGTATTACTTTGTTAACAAATGGTAGAAAGACACGGTAATACATAGATCTTCCTCCTATACTCAGTTTGGTACTAAGCAAGATGTTTTAATGCATTAGATGTAGAGAAGTGGAATTTAGATACATAGGGTTGTATTCAGTCAGGCAGAATGAATAGGTCTAGGGATTGGAAATTTAAGAGTTTCTTCAGGAATGGCAGGTTGGTAGTTCTATTTAGAGGGGAAGATGAATAAAGAATAATAGTGCAAGACAGTTTGAGAAGGAATTTGCAGACTGATGTAAGTCCTGGACTGTCTGAGGTTTTGGACGGGGAACTCTTAGTGGTTTCTGTGCAGGTTGGTGATATGATCAAAGCTGTGCTTTAGAAAGAATAATCAAGAAGTATATGCTTGATGAGTTGGCTAGAGACAAATGAGAAAGAAAAACATTTTCAGAAGTTTTTGTGGTATTCTAGGTAATTTTTTTTCCTATGGGAAAATACATAAACTGAAAGTTTGTTCCTTCTTGACATCTAAGATGAAAAAGATCATCAGAGAATGTATGGGTCACATATGTGTAATTTTTCTCTGTGTATTCATGCATATATATATTTATTTTTTGTCAGAGATATTGCTGTTTAGATTTATATACTAAATCAGACAGTGTGTCAGATTTAGATCCTAAGTATAAATATCAGAATGTTTTTTGTTTTATTAGATCCTATGACTCAGAGCGCTGGTCACAAAATCAATTTTAAATTTCATCTGATTTTTTTTAGGAACTTCCATTATAAAGGTACTAATGGCAATTGATCTAGAATAACTTTCAATTTAACATTATGTGACTATGTCAAATGTGATGTTTACTCTCAGAATAACAGATTTTCACGTGCTTTTTGAAGAACCTACTATCAGAAGAAAACAGGCAGCAGGAAAGAAGATTTAGTTAACAATTCAAGTTAACTCTACCATATCCAGGTGATAATAATTGAATATCCTCTGGAAGGATCACCATATTACAAGACAGTTGATTTTAGTTATTTTACAGCACAAAGCAGAGACCCAGGTACACAGACATAACTCCCTATTAAACTCTTATTGAATCACTAGTGTATTCTGAGCCCTTGTTGGGTATAAAGTACAATAGAAACCTTGCCAATGGTGAAGACACGAGGGGTGAAGTCATAGATTTCTGGTTAAATTAGATTTTTTTTTTT
>NC_048218.1:73831717-73870939 GCF_002007445.2 Ailuropoda melanoleuca
ATGCCTTCTGGAGTATGTCTTTTCAGAGATACTCTAAAGGCAAGAAATGTCTTGAAATAAACTGTAATTGGTTCATAAACTGACCTCTAGCCCTTCAAATTTGTGAAAGACGAAACTTAGCTCCTGAAATAAGCACCTTCCTACTCATGAAACTATTTTGCACCGATGAAATCATATAGCATCAGTAGTTTCCAAGGAGGAATAGTCTGAAAATAATTCCCCAAATCTCTAAGTGAGAGGTGGTTCAGGGTGGGAATATGCATTATGATCTTCCAAATCACTAATATCTAAGACCATGAATGTTTGTGGCAAACGTGGCTTTCAATGCTTTTGTTTGCATAGATTTGTTAAAATATTTTTTATGAGACCAACTAAAAAATCTATATAAACATATAGAATTGACACCATGGAAACAGATTCATGCTGAAGGGTTTTATACTTAGCTGTCTTAATGTGTTTCCATTGTGGTTGACATTTGCTGAAGACAAATGGAAACATCTCATTTTAACATGAAACTTTCTGGGATCCTCCCAGCTAACACCTCTCTTCTTCCTTTTAGCTCCACAGCCATCTCTCTTTTTACAATGTGTCACTTTCGACCTTGTATTATGGTTATGCCTCTTTACTCCTAAAGAATGGAATTCATAACTAACCTCTGTACTTTTCCATCACTCCCATTGCCTTCTATAATTTTAGGTATATGTGTGGTATTCAATAAATGTTTGTGGAATAAACAAACAACAATATTTGTATATACACAGTTTCTTTTTACTCTTTCCAGATCAAAATTTCTAGAGGAACAAACTGACAATAATTAAATTTGTCATTAAGCTTTTCTTAAGATACACATACAGAGAATCATGTAGAACATAGATTTCCAGATTCCTAGGAAGCTGAAATGTCTATCTTATTTCCTATTTGTATGATTTTAATAAATGCCATAGGGTATGTAGTATTACTTTGTTAACAAATGGTAGAAAGACACGGTAATACATAGATCTTCCTCCTATACTCAGTTTGGTACTAAGCAAGATGTTTTAATGCATTAGATGTAGAGAAGTGGAATTTAGATACATAGGGTTGTATTCAGTCAGGCAGAATGAATAGGTCTAGGGATTGGAAATTTAAGAGTTTCTTCAGGAATGGCAGGTTGGTAGTTCTATTTAGAGGGGAAGATGAATAAAGAATAATAGTGCAAGACAGTTTGAGAAGGAATTTGCAGACTGATGTAAGTCCTGGACTGTCTGAGGTTTTGGACGGGGAACTCTTAGTGGTTTCTGTGCAGGTTGGTGATATGATCAAAGCTGTGCTTTAGAAAGAATAATCAAGAAGTATATGCTTGATGAGTTGGCTAGAGACAAATGAGAAAGAAAAACATTTTCAGAAGTTTGTGGTATTCTAGGTAATTTTTTTTCCTATGGGAAAATACATAAACTGAAAGTTTGTTCCTTCTTGACATCTAAGATGAAAAAGATCATCAGAGAATGTATGGGTCACATATGTGTAATTTTTCTCTGTGTATTCATGCATATATATATTTATTTTTTGTCAGAGATATTGCTGTTTAGATTTATATACTAAATCAGACAGTGTGTCAGATTTAGATCCTAAGTATAAATATCAGAATGTTTTTTGTTTTATTAGATCCTATGACTCAGAGCGCTGGTCACAAAATCAATTTTAAATTTCATCTGATTTTTTTTAGGAACTTCCATTATAAAGGTACTAATGGCAATTGATCTAGAATAACTTTCAATTTAACATTATGTGACTATGTCAAATGTGATGTTTACTCTCAGAATAACAGATTTTCACGTGCTTTTTGAAGAACCTACTATCAGAAGAAAACAGGCAGCAGGAAAGAAGATTTAGTTAACAATTCAAGTTAACTCTACCATATCCAGGTGATAATAATTGAATATCCTCTGGAAGGATCACCATATTACAAGACAGTTGATTTTAGTTATTTTACAGCACAAAGCAGAGACCCAGGTACACAGACATAACTCCCTATTAAACTCTTATTGAATCACTAGTGTATTCTGAGCCCTTGTTGGGTATAAAGTACAATAGAAACCTTGCCAATGGTGAAGACACGAGGGGTGAAGTCATAGATTTCTGGTTAAATTAGATTTTTTTTTTTTTGCCTCTTCAGTGTATGCATCAATCAATATTAGTTTATTTCTTTGCTTTTTACCATTTTGGTGGGGGCGGGGAAGGCCATGTAAACTGTCCTTCAATCTTTGATCCTGACTTTTAAAACTTTTAAAACTTAAAACTTTTAAATATTTCTAATTGTCACTATATATATATATAAATATATATATATAAATATATATATATATAAGTGATTTAAATTGTATTGTTCTGTCATTAAATACACTCACACTGTTGTGCAACCATCAACACCATCCATTTCCAGAATTTTATCTTCTTCCCTAACTGAAATTCTATACCCGTTAAACACTAACTCCCCATTCCCTCCTTCCCTCAGCTCTTGGCAACCCCAATTCTACTTTCTGTCTCCATGAATTTGACTACTCTAGATACTACATATGAGTGGAATTATACAGTATTTGTCTTTTACGACTGGTTATTTCACTTAGCATGATGTCTTCAAGGTTTTTCCATGTTGTAGATGTGTCAGAATGTTCTTCCTTTTTAAGCCTGACTAATATTCCATTGTATGTATATGCCACATTTTGTTTATCTACTTGGACTGTTTCCATGGTTTAGCCATTGTGAACGATGCCATGAATGAGTGCACAAACATCTATAGAACCCTTGTTTTCAATTCTTTTGGGTACAGACCCAGAAGCAAATTTGCTGGATGATACAGAAGTACAGTGTTTCATCTTCTGAGGAATTGCCATATGGTTTTCCACCTGGTTGTATATATTTACATTCTCACCTGCAATGTTTGAGGATTCCAATTTCTCCACATTCTGGCTAACACTCTAACCCTTGTTTTCTGGTTTTGTTTATTTTTTTTATAGCCATCCTAACATATATGAAGTAGTGTCTCATTGTGGTTTTGATTTGCATTTCCCTAATGATTAGTGATATTGAGTATCTTTTATGTGCTTATTGGTCATTTGTAATTTTCTTCGGAGAAAAGTCTATTCAAATCCTTTGCCCATTTTTAAATTGGAATGTTTTATTTTTCTTAAGTTGTAAGAGTTTTAAAAAAATATATTCTGGATATTAAAGCCTTATCAGATATATGATTTATAAATATTTTCTTTCATTCCTTGGGTTGTCTTTTCACTCTTTTGTTACCGTCCTCTGATGCACAAAAGTTTTTTTATTTGGATAAAGTCCAATGTAACTATTTTTCCTTTTGTTACCTGTGTGATCCTGGCTTTTTTCCTTTCTTTTGGGCTGTGACTTATTTCTACATAAATCCTTCAATCAAACAATGAGATGACAAGCCATGGAAATTACCAGGTAATGTGAATGGAGAGTGGTTACTATAAATGAACTAGTTGCATTTTATTTAGAGATGTGGGGATGGGCCTGAGCTTCTAAGTGACTGGATCTTGCAGCATGGGCCAGACAGATTGATGGTGTTTAATGAGGTGACTATGGTCTAGATGTGGTCCTCTACTCTGCTGGTCCAAAATTCACTCACAGGGAACCAGAATCTGGAGAGCTGAATCAGACTGAACCAACTTCTAGAAGAATGACTAACAAGTCAAATGTTAAGTAATTATAAACCATAAGAGAAAAAAAAATACACCACCAACAAAAACTAGTCCTATACCTGGAAAAATTCTTGTCTATTACCCAAGAAGTTACCTTCTCAATTCAACCAATATGTGGAATAGAATCAATAACCAGAATTTTGCATTGAGAGCACAAAATCAGATCAAATAGAATTGCATATGTTTATAGGCTATTTTATTCAGGCTATGAAGAAACTTGACAATTTACCCTTATCCTATGACAGACTTTTGACGAATAGCTTTGCTGGCTCTCATTCAGATCATTCTTTCAGATGAGAATATTGCCTGTATACTACTTGTGACATATTATGTAAGCTATGCTATAATCTAAAGGAAGTTCAAAATAATGTTTTAATAGGCCATTACTTTTACTTTACACATAAAGAATAAAATTTATATTCCTTTTATGGGTGCATTATAAAATTATCAGTTTCATCCATAATAATAATAATATGTGCAGAACACTTACCATGTGTCAGGTGCTCTTTTATTTGTTTTATGCAATGAACTCATGTAACCTTTGTAACTGTATGAGGTAAGTATCATTACTATTCCGACTTTCATGTAGGAAATGGATTCATAGGGAGGTGAAGTAAATTGCCCAAGATTGTGCAGTTTGATATGTAAATTCTAGCAAGTCAAGCTCTAGAGACTGCATTCTTTTTCTTTTTTTCTTTTTGAGAGAGAAAGAGAATGCAGGGGGTAAGGAGGGCAAAGGGAAAGGGAGAGAGACTCTCAAGCAGGCTCCACGCTCAGTGCAGAGCCTAATGCGGGGCTCTATCTCATAACCCTGATATCATGACCTGAGCAGAAATCAAGGGTCGGTTGCTTAACTGACTTAGCCACCCAGGTGCCCCAAGACCTCCTGAATTGTTTTTCCATTCTACCTTCCAGGATATTAGCTAAGAACTTAGGATGCATATTTTCCAATATTCCTCTTTTTCTTCTACCTTCCCTTCTCTTCCCTTCGCTTCCTCCCTACCTTTTCCTTTCCTCCCTTTTCTTCTTTTCCTTTCCTTTCCCTTCCCTTTTCCTTTCCTTTCCCTTCCCTTTTCCTTTCCTTTCACTGTGCATCTCCCTCTCCTTTCCCTTTCCTCTCCTCTCCTTTCCTCTCCTCTCTTCTTTCTCTTTCTCTCTTTCTTTCTTTCTCTCACATCCAGAGATGTGCAGTAACTTTCCTAAGGTTATGTAGCTAATAATATATTTTCATAATTTCTTTTTTCTTCTTCATATCACATAAACCACTGGAACCGGATTTGGAAAAACTGGTTCATGCCCTGACTCAGTCACTTCTTGGTCTCACAATTTCTAGGTAAGTCACAGCCCGCTGTTTCCTCATGTAAACACTAAATTAATTAATTCTGTATTACAGGATTATTATGAAGCAAAATTGACTTCATATAAGGTCATTTTGGACCCAGTGAGTTTTGTGAGGGCAAAACATTCACTGGGTCTAAGAGTATAATTATAATTAAAGGTCATGTAAAATAATGCTCACTTTGTAATCTTTCAACCCTATCACATTTCCTGAAAGAAATTTGTTACCTTCCCTTCATGGCAAAAATGTATTCAAAAGGCCAACTTTTTCTGCCCTAGTCATTCTGCTAGAAGTGGCTTGTGTTGGCCCTGATTGTACTGGCAAGGTTCCCAATGGCTCTCATTGGTTTGAGAGTTGCTTTCCTCAGCAAAGGTAGTTCCCAGGCAGGAACAACCATTTTGTCTCCAGTATTGATACCAGCCTAAGGCAATTCCCAAATGACAGTTTACTGGTCCCATTTATTGGATAACAGGCTTTCCTTTGGATTGTCTTCCACCTAGATCTTTAACAGCTAGACACATCAGTCCAATTCTTTAAATATTTCTCTTAGGCACATCTCTTTTGGGTTCCTTAGTGAGCGTTCTACCATACTTAGTCATTTATTATTGGACCATCATAAGTCACAAACAGCCTCTAGGTTTTGAGTTAACATACCTCTTACACTCCTATCCTTGAGCATTCCTGTTAGTTTAGCTACCAACCAAAGTCAATTAGCATCTAATAGTGAAGGGATGCCTGGGTGGCTCAATTGGTTAAATGTCTGCCTTCAGCTCAGGTCGTGATCCCGGGGTCCTGGGATCTAGCCCTGAGTTGGGCTCCCTGCTCAGTGGGGAGTCCGTTTATCCCTCTTCCCCTGCGTCCCCCCATGCCGTTCATGCTCTCTCTCTCAAATATATAAGTAAAATCTTTAAAAAAAGAATCTAAGAGTGAATTTTCAACTAACAGGATAAGACAGCATCTGATTTCATTATTAATAAAAAAAATTTTAGACTTCCACAAAATTTAGCACATGTGACAGGTTTTGTTCTGTTTTTTTGAGAGAGAGAGTGCAAGCAGATGGGGAGAGGGAGAAGATCTCAAGGAGACTCCATGCTGAGTGCAGAGCTCCACGAGGGGCTTGATCTCACCACCCAGAGATCACGACCTCAGCCAAAATCAAGATTTGGATGCTCAACTGACTGAGCCACCCAGGCACTCCTGTAACAGTGTTTTTAAAAATTAACTTCCAAATAGGACTTTAATTCAAGAAATTCAGAGTATAAATAAGTGATGAGTGTTTTTGTAAATGGCAAAATAAAGTGCTGCTATAAAAATTATGAAGAGTTCTGGAGAAAAAATTTACTAAGGAGCTAATGAAGAGAGGTAAAATCTGTTAAAATTTAAATAAAATTTGAGTAAGAAAAAAATTCCATTTTTATACAAACCAGTTTTAAATCTAATGAGAAATTTATTAAAAGCCATGGTAAAAATAGAAAAAAAACATCATTAGAAAAATATGGTCACTTAGCTAATACACGTCTCTCTCTTCCCTCCCCACTCTCTCCCCTTCTCTCCTTTCCTCTGTCTCTGTCTGTCTGTCTCTCTCCCTCCCTCCACTCTCTCTGACTCTGACTCTTTCAATAGCTCCAGTTAAAAATAATAGATCTGGTCTTGGACTCAGGGTGGTGGAAATGATGTAAGAGTGAGGAGGTGATAAAACTGATTACTGACAATTACATGTGTAGAAGTGAGAATGCATTTATGTCTCCTAACTAATTTCCTTGCATCTGATATAGTTCCTCTCAAATCTCTTCTAAATTTGCCAGAATGATCCAACATGCAATTTTGATCATTTCATTTCCTGACCCATTACCTACAAGCTTTTAAGTTTATCATTCTAACCCCTGTACCAACATCCAACCTCATCTTTTACTACTTTTAGCCTCACATTTTACATTCCAGCAATATCCAATGTTTGAGATTCCCATACACATGTCTACATGTATTAGTGTGATGTTCACTCTTCTCAAGGTGTCTTACTTGCTCTCATTTTTTCACTGTCACTAAGAAAATCCTTTTCAGGTCATGTGTCACCTCTTCTGAATTATCCTTTCTTTCAACCACCATACTGGATGAGGTATTTCTATTAATCATACATAGTTCTTTCTGGTGTTTTACCCAAGAGCTCTTTCAATAAAACTTTCACATGCAAATCTCTGTCTTACTTCCTATGTCCAGGGAACCCAGACTAGGACAGCAGATATCAGTAGTCCTAGGAAACAATGTCTAAATGAGATATGGAGATCATGATTTTTTTTTTATTTTTTTAAAGATTTATGTATTTGAGAGAGAGAATGAGAGAGAGCACAGGGGGAGGGGCAGAGGGAGAGAGAGAATCCTAAAGCAAACTCCCTGCTGAGTGAGGAGCCTGACAAAGGGCTTCATCGCACTACCCTTGAGATCATGACCTGAGCCGAAACCAACAGTTGGAAGCTCAACCAACTGAACCACCCAGGTGCCCCTGGAGATCATGAATTTAGTTGCAGCTTTAGGAGTAACAGCAACAATGAGTGCTGTAATTTGTTCTCTTCTCCCTTCTCTCGAAAGTTTCTCCAGATAATAATACCAACTACATCAATGGCAAAGCTATTTCCAGATGTGGTCTACTTCCCCAGGGTTATGACTCCCTCTTGGGGAAAATTTAGCCAACAACTAGATGGGGAGTGACAAAAGCCTGGTCTCCTTCCCTCAATTTGGGACAAATCTCAGGTGTTATTTTAGCTCCAAACCTCATGTAGCTCTTTTGAAACTTCATCACAAACCTGCTGTCTAGTTCTGCTTCCTCATTTTCTCTTGCTGTCATTCCTAGATTCCTTCCAAATAAACTTCCTGCATGCAAATCTCTTCCTTGGAATCTGTTTGTAGGAATTCTGACTGAGGACAAGACTCAAAATGTAAGCATCAAAATAATCATGCTTATACTGGCTCCCTCTAGGTTTTTCTCCTTAGTAGTGCAGTGAAACACTGAGCGGAGAAACAGTAATGTATGATCACATAGAAGACATCTTCCCTAAAGTTAGAAATGAAAATTTTAGTTTCCTGGTACAAATTTGTCAAATTTTTCTTATATAATCCCCTGTGATATCTGAATTATATGAGCAATGTTAAAACTAATTATGATAGACTTCTCAAAATATTTGGAGACTTTGAAGAGCATGGCAGAATCTTTGGCAGAAAGGAGACCACAGTTGCAGAGATAAGACCAGATTTATGCAGTTTAAAGATACATCTTTTAAGGAGTTCCTCCAATGGAAAAGAGCCAAGACAATTAGTCTTCATCTCCTGATTCTGTACTCTGGCTTTGAAACTTTCCTTCGTTCACATCCCAGGACATGCCTTCAGTAGGCTCCGCAAAAGCACCTACTGGACATACCATAATTCTCAGGAGCTGGTCCCATTACAGTTCACTATCCCAGTACTTCACGTACATTCCTGGGCATTGGCAGTATGTCTGTGTGTGTTCCAACTTTCCACTTACTGCAATGAGTGGACAAACTGCCAGTTCTCTTAGTTATTATTCACATTGCTTTATTGGTTAATTATTTCCACAGAACATTTATCTAGCATTCCTGGCAAGACTAATTTGTGTAAAATGATAAGTAGAACAACAGTAGATTTAAGGGATTTTGGCCCCAACCCAGATTGCTTGGGGATAGACAAAAGAATCATAAATGCTCGTTGGTCTCATTTTCAGTTTAGTGGAGATTTCATGGTATAGTGAAAAGAAAATAAGACAAGATGTCAGATGTTCATTCTGGTCCCAATTTGGTATCTTTTGTTATTTGCATAATCTTGAGCACTTAATCTTTCAGTGCCTCAGTTTCTCCTTTTGTAAAATGGGACCAATAATACCTACCATGCCTGATTCACTAAAAATATGAAACCAGGCAAATGTGTCTTCTAGATGATAAATTTCTACCTAAAAATAAAATATGATTATTATCATTGTTCTTTCCTAGCTTGAAAAAAGTATGACTTTGCTCATGGAGGAGTATTTCCTATTGAGATACCCTTCATTTCTAGAAAAAATAAAAAGAGAGAGAAAGAGAAAGAGAGATACACTTCATTTCTAATATTCCAAATGTTTGTTATGACCACTTGTGAGCTTTCAATATTATTAAATTGATTTTAAAGTGACAGCAATAATAAATTGGTCTGGGTAAGTTCTTGAAATGTCAGATAGTTGACAAATTTCTAGAAGAGCAAAACATTATATTGTGATGTATATCCATGATTCTTAAGTAAAGAAAATGCACCTTTTTTTGTTTGTTTTAATCCAAGTAACAACTTCTAATTAATGGGAAGACATAATCTTGTCTAAGGAAAAAGGAGACTCTGAAAAGTTTATGTATTCTGAATATTGTATAGACTCAAAAATTTCAAACTCTGTTTGGTGGATATTGGTTTATACCTTGTAGAAATAGAGGTGGGATTAATCCAAAAGAAAGTGGAATTTGTTGAATTCTAATTGGTGATCTAGACCTGAAGAACTATATTTCTGCCCAGGAAGGTTTGTTGCTTATAAAAGAGTTTTTTATGAGTCCTTTGATACTATATGGTTAACCCTTGAAAAATGCATGGGTAAGGAGTACCAACCCCCAATCAGTGAAAATCCTTATATAACTCTTGACTCCCCCAAAACTTAACTACTTATATAGTCTCCTGTTGACCAGGAACCTTACCAACACAGTCAACACATATTTTGTATATTATTCATATTACATACTGTATTCTTGCACTAAAGTAAGCTAGAGAAAAAATGTTATTAAGAAAATCACAAGGATGAGAAAATTACATTTACAGTCCTATCTGGTATTGGAAAAAAATCCATGTGTAGGTGGACCTGTGCAGCTCAAACTCATGCTGTTCAAGGGCTAATTGTATGTTTCTAGAATTAGGAGTTTCTACTCCTTCCTTTGGAAGACTTTAGTATGGTCTAAACAAAAATGTTATGAAATAATCACTGGTTTGCTAACAGGAACTGATTCTGCAGGTGTTTTTTCTACTTCAATGGTAAAAATATTTCCTCTTCAGAGGTTGTTTCCTTCATGTCTCAGTAGAAACTATGGGATCACACAGTTATTCCCTTACTTGCTTAATGGTTTTATTTGGGTTTCAGTAGTGTTTATCTTATAAGGAAATAATTTAAAACAATCGGAGAATGTTTCAGAATAAATATCAGTGATGTAATAATAAAAGTATTATCATTATCATTACCATATCAATAACTGATTTAAACAGAATGCTTCTGAATTCATGCACCTTTTCTGGTTGATCGAATTGTTGATTCACCATCACTGTTTCAACTGACACACATACTCTGTTAATTAATGTTTCCAGGAGTGATGTATGTTGCATATTCAAGACTCTCTCTCCATCTGGATGTCTCTTGGCAACTTAAATGCAAACTAATCAAATTGAATTTATTGAATTTATTATATCTTTTCAAAAGGACATTCTTTAAGAAAAAGAAAGAACATTCTTTCTTTATATTACTGAACTCAGTTCCATGCTACTTTTACCCACTCATTTTTTTTCCAAGCTCCATATCTAAGAGTTTTTTAAAACTTGAGATCCCTTGTCATCTACATTCTATCAGACATCAAATTTTCTTTATTCCACCTCACAAATATTTCTCAAAATGACCACATCTATTTTTTTTTAGTCCATATCACCATCCTACTTTTTTCATGTGTTATAGTCTTTTATGTGATTACTCTCTCCTTCCTTTCATTGGCCTTAATTTATCCATTCTCCAGTCTCACCAGAATGACCTTTATAAAATACAAATCTAAGTGGTTTAGATTCTTATATAAAACATCTAGGGACTTCATTGCCAAAAATGGTAGTCTCCAAAGTGGGGCACATATATTCCAGGGAATGAATAAGATGGATTTATTGGGTACCAACAAAAATGTGAATATGTTTATAATTTTTTTTGTATTTTTGAAGATTTATATTTTGTGTGTTTATAACATAATATCTACCAGTCTATCTGCCTATATATTTCATAAATACATATAAACATATTGAGGGTATATGTCAAACCTATTTATTAATAGACATTTGCAATCATAATAATTTGTAGATCGCTGACTTACAGGAGAAAAACCAAAACTCATTATTAGAGATATATCTGGCAGCCACCCAGGGTGACGGGAGTCCTGTATTTGGCAGAAGCGAGTAGGTCTTTATACCACTGTCTTGCTCTTTCACTGGCCAGCTCCCCCAAGAACCGGGCTGTGGGCTCAGTGAAATTCCATGTGGATTTTTCTGTGAGTTGGCTGAACTTCATTGAACGTGACATCCCAAGAGAACCAGGAAAAACCTGCATTTCCTCTTATGACATAGTCTTAGGAGTCACATGCCATTGCTTTGCCATAGTTACAGACCAGGCCCACATCTCAAAGGAAACAGCTTCAAGGTCACATTGTAAGAAGTGAATGTGACATGGGAGATACTGTTAAAGCTATTTTTGGAAAATACAGTCTGCCATAGGTGTGGTGATGATGTTGGTAGTTTCTT
Source organism: Ailuropoda melanoleuca (assembly GCF_002007445.2). Lineage (NCBI taxonomy): Eukaryota > Metazoa > Chordata > Mammalia > Carnivora > Ursidae > Ailuropoda > Ailuropoda melanoleuca. Next base: position 73,843,325 of record NC_048218.1, read on the forward strand.
GAAGCTTATAAAATAACGGTAACAAAACAACACTAGACAGTTGTGTATCATTGGAAGGAAGTAATCAAGTGATGACGTTATTAAAGTAAAATTTAATTTAGGAAGAGACCTAAATATAAAATGTCTGGGGATGGTGGTAAAGTAGAAATAATCCCTTCTTGGGGCACCTGGGTGGCTCAGTCAGTTAAGCGTCCGACTACTGGTTTCAGCTCAGGTCTTGATCTCAGGGTTGTGAGACTGAGCAAGCCACACCTCGTTAGGCTCCCCACTCAGGGGAGTCTGCTTGGATTCTCTCTCCCTCTCCCTCTGCCCTTCCCCCCTGCACATGTTCTCTTCCTCTCTCTCAAATAAATAAATCTTCTTTTGACCATATAAATCCTAACTTAAAGTTGTACACAGTGTCCATACCAAGTGGCTATAGAGTGTTGCTGTATGACAACAAAAAAAATGAAAAACATCAAAGGATTATGATGATGCTGATAATAGCTCATTCCTTTACATATTGCTATGTCCATTCTTATACATTGCCTTACCTGTATCTCACCTAAAATAAACAACAACAAAAAACAACTGAAAAAAGTAAATAAATATGGGAGAAGGAATTTTATATATTCAGGTAACATGGAAGGTAACCAAAACTCATATTGCTAGTTAGTAAAAAACAATAGTCTTAAATATCTTTTTATTTTCAATAAAATGCCTCTGAACCTACTGCCATTGTCTAACACTGACCTCCCTCCCACATCACAAAATATTTTTATTATGGCATTATTTAAACTGACTCTTATTACCATTAATTAAATGCACCTGCCTCTTATGCTTCATTGTGCCTCTTTGGCCCAGAGTCTGTTCCTTACCCATTGCTGTGAAATTCCACAATGCCAAACACAGTGACTGGTGCATACATTTATTTGATTGATTTGTTAAGAGCTCAACATTACCAATTGATTCAGTTCGGAGGTAAAATACATGCTTCAGAGGTAAATCTGTTTTCTAAAACTTCAGTATTACGTTTATGATAATTTACTAATTTATTAAGTATCATATTTATCTCCCCTATAGTACAGTGGTTAAGCACACAGACATAGGACAAAAATGCCTGGTTTGTATAGAGACTGCTGCTCACAGGCTGTGAGACCCTGAGAGAGTTTCTAAATGTTTTTGCTTCAGTTTTATCATGTATAAAGAGGTAGTGGTGGTAATAGTAGAACCTCTTCATGTATTATGAAGAATAAATAACTTAATATTTGTAAAGCTATTAGAACATCATGTGGCACATGGTTAACACTATGTATTGCTATTATAAATTATTGATTTCTTCTTGGCATCTTAGGGAGAGACACGATGCTTCCCATGTAGATTTCACTTCTATTTTTTTTCACAGCAATAATGCTGCTTATATATTTGTAGTTAACTTTCTAAAAATAAGCCCAACTCCCAGGCCTCCTTTCTCTTAATGAATATCTACTCTGTTGCTTCACATTGTGAGGCCTGGAATACGCATGCAAATCCCAACAAAATGCTGCTGATTGATGGGGCAGTATTTGCTTTGAGATTTTGGTTCTCAACCACTTTGTGGTTAGAGGACATGCTGTTCTCTTCATGGTGGAGAATAACAACCTGCGTAGCACAAATAATTATCTACATTTTCCACCTTTTGCTGTTTCTGATTATTTTCCCTTTTGCAGGAAGAGAAAGTTTGCAAACTCCTCTGGCAATGACAAGGCTTTCTTTCCCTTGTTTAATGGAGTGTTAAACACAGTCTGAGTTGGAGGCTTTGGTAAAAGATTAATTCTCCATATAAACTAAAAAATGGGAGGCTGGCTCACTTTTTTGGGGAGGGAAATGTTTAACTCATTCATTCAGTCAATCTTTTAACAAGCATGTTTTCAACGTCTGCTCTGGACCTCTCTTGGGTACGGGAGTTGAGGAGATGAATAGGAATCATGAAAGCCTTCCTCTTGAATAATTTATTTTTGTGAAGGAGATGTTATTACTCTATCATCTACCTTGCCAGATGCATACAAATATTTGACTTCTAGGGTCGGTCAGACAACAAACCTCTAGGATTTCAATGTGGAGCAAAAATGAACTAGGGAGTTATGACAGGGCAATTATGTGCTCAAGGGTCAATTACACCATATTTATGCGGGGCTACCGACTTGTGAGCAAACAGAAATTTGTCAGAGTGTTTTAGGACCAAAAAGCAATCCTAAAGAGATTATTGAGTCCAACTTGAAGTACTTTACTTAAAAAAAAATCAGCCAACTCTCTTTCACATGCTAAGACCCTCCCCTTCATCCTACCTTCTTCCTTGTTCATGACATTCCCACAGCCCTTCTCACTTCCCTCACTCATGGTCACACACTATGGGATTTGCCTAACTCCTGGTGAGCAGACCCGGTAGATTGTCACTAGGGTTCCAACCTATATGGAACTAGACATCATCACTGAAATTGGAACACGGAAGAAGAAAAAAAATATGGATTTACCAGAAAGAATAATATATAGTCCAAAGAAACAATGAAACATGGGATGGGAGTGAGGGTGAGGCTGCTAAGGGACAATGTCTAAACTAAGAGTTCTAAACTACTTTCTAAAGGCAATGAGCCCAGGAAAATGCAAGGATTTTGATTTGCTGTGTGAAAGAAAACTTGGGACAGAGCTGGAGTGTTCAGGCCAACAGAGGAGGGGCTGGACGCTCTCTGAGCATCACACAAAGAGTATCTAGCCAGCTTCGGAAAATAAATGGGAATAGCTATCTCTGATTAGAACTTATTTTGTGTCAGCAACTGCTCTAAGTGCTTACATGTATTAATTATTTTAATCCTTATAAAAATATCTACGAGGTTGGAGCTATTACTATAGTCTCTATTTTATAGATGAGGAAACTGAGGCCCAAAGTTTAAGTGGCTTGCCCAAAGTCACACAGCTAGTAAGAGCAGAGTCACAATTTGAACCTGGGAAATCTGAGCCCTGTCTCTGGGCTCCTAACCACTCAGCAGTTTGACAGTAAATGTTGTCAAATATTTCAAGGTTATTAGCTTGAACAGCCAACCAATTTATTAGCCTATTCTGTAGACCAACTTCTATTTATGCTTCAAATATGAACTGAGGTCTCTTCTTCTAGAAGACGTCTTTGGACCATTTCAGGCTACACTGGGGGTCTAGCTTTCATCCTGTCCATAAGGTTTAGAACATCTTGATGTCAAAACTGTGACTTAGTTTTTGAATTCCCAATGCTTGACATAGCATTGAGAGCTAAAGAGGAGCTTGTAAAATGTTAGCATATTGCAATAGGCAGGATGTTTAAACTTCAGCAATAATTAGAGATCCAAAGAAAATTGAATACAATCTTAAGATCATAAAAAAAGCTTTTGGATATTTAGAAAGCAATAAGCTAACTTTGTAAAATCTATTTGAAAGACTCTGAAATTTTCCAAACTTAAATTTGCATAAATTATCTTAAAAACAAAAGAGACTTTTAGAAGGAAAAATGTCTTGCTTTCAATTAAATAGTTGAATTACCTTGAACAACGTCAGTTCAAAGTCACTATTCTGCTCTAAAGGCCACTGTCATTATGTTTGGAATCTGCCTATTTAATATTGATATATTTGGGTACATTTCAAAATATAGTATGAATCAATTCACTGCCTTATTTTTTCTTGTTAGCATTATTTTAATATAATTTTAATTTAACATATTTTGAATATCCCTTATGGTCTGAATCAGAAGCAGAAAGAGCTATAAGGCAGAATACCAGCCATCAAAAAATCATAATGCAGTTTGGGAAAATGTATACTTCAATGAAAACAAGATGACTGTGGGTGAGAAGAACTGTAGTGGCACTGATAGTGGCCTGGCTCAAGCACTTAAAAATAACGATTAGGTCATACACCTATACCAAATGTTGATTTGTGTCAGTAAGCATCCAAGAAAGAAGCCAATAGCACAAACAGTTGAACTGAAGAGAGCCTAATAAAGGGCACATTTACCTTACAGAGGTGTGTGCATGTGTGGAGGACCTGATATGGAATGGCAAAGTGCCCAGATACTAGCAACAGTAGGGATAAAATCTCTTGGCCTGAAGAGGCCAGGAGAGAAAATGTTGCTGCCAAAAGACAACAGTGGAAAAGCAGGTCTATAACAGAAGTTGGTAGAGAACTGAGGAACTGATAAACAATCACCTGGAGTGCAGAAGGTATGGGAGGTAGGAACATAAATATACAAAACTTTGTATCCTCCTGCACTCCGTTCTCTTGTGGGTACCTCCTATTTGCTCAATTCAACCAAAAGCCAGAGGTCAAGGAAGGCCATAAATAGAACCCATAGTTATCAGCTTCCTAGGGCATATAGCTAGACAAAAAAATGTAGAGGATGAAGGTGGAAGAACATATCCCCTTAAAAAAATGAAGTATCTAAGTATTACAGTTTGCCTGGGAACATGGGGATAGGCCATTCCCATGACATAGGCATGAGGGTTCTCCCAGACCTCCCCAAGTGAAGCTGTGCCTTTGTGTCCAATGCGAATACACTGAGACTGGGCCCAGATGTTGGAACTTATGTGAAGACTCAGTCAAAGGGGTTCCATGTCACTCGAGTACTGACCACTTATAGTCCCTGCTCCCAGAAATTAATTTTATTCCCAGCTGACTTATAACTCATGCTATGAAAGACTCATTCAAAAAAAAAATCACAGGGAATAGCTGAACTCAAAGGAACATCTAAAGATATCCGCGAGAAAACAAAGTCCTATTTATTTATAAGATACCTCTTTAGTAAGTTGAGAATTCATAGTCACTTAACCATTACAGAAAGTGAGTACAGATGGGATTAGAAGAGAGATCTGGGACTAAAGGAGAGACATCGTGCAGATGATCCCACAGAGGAAGTGGGTTTTGAACTGAGGCTTGAAGGAAGTGTGGCGCCTGGCCTAATGAGAACTAAGATGGAAGAGTAAGCTGGAAGCATTAAGAGTAATGTCACAGAGGTAGAATGAATTATGACACAACGGGGAGCAAATCTAGTGCCCAGAACATAGGATTTGAGTTGGTAGAATTTTCAAATGCCTTTTAGAATACCCTGACCACTACTGTAGTATCTGGCATCACTGGTTTTATCAGGCTGAGCCATTTGCAATTGCTGCACTGTGACCATTTTGACCTGTGACTATGACTATAGCAATTTCATATGGTTCAACTTAATACATAAAATGTATTTAATTATATCTGGGATGAGCCATTCTGAGCCCACAGCTTCAGTGATGAAGGTGCTCGTGCATCCACTGTTTACATATTTCTCTTTTATTTGTCTCTTGCTGGAAAGTACTTTAACCTTATGATACGACTTCATATATAATGATATATATGTCATATAATATGTCATATAATATGACTTCATGATATTGTCACTCGTGCCAAGAATCTATAGGAAAAGAAGTTCATTAATGACATTTTTGAGAGCAATTTTAAGTTGGTGAAAATGTGGAGTGCATCAGCTTATTCTTGCCATCTCTTCTGTTAAAGCTGCTACTTTTTATTATGTGAGTAGTTATGGAAATGAACATGCATGAACTGAATGATTCTTCACTGTGAAATATTAATATTTACTTCATCAACATTAACAATTAAAAAAAAAGAAAGTTGATATTATAATAAGAACACATTTTAACTTCTATTGATGGGTGAAATTTTTAAAGTTTGATAGTATTTACTCATGAATTGGTTTTGACCCAGCACTTCCATTTTCAGGAACTTATCACCTGAATACACTTGCCAACGAAGATTCATGTATAAAAATGTTTGCTGTCGCACTGTTGTGCTGCAAACAGCACAAATGTCTTTCAGTATTAAATTGATTAATTTTATGGCATTGATAATCCATCCATGCAATGTAATATCATGCAGTCTTAAACACTGAGATGAATTTATATATACTGACATGGAAAAATAGCCCACACATATTTTAAATAAATAAAACAAATTTTAAAATTTTGTACTTTGACTTCCTTTTGTGTATATTTATACATTTTTCATATATGTGAATAGTGTGCAAATGAGAGAGAACATCTCGTATAAAATGACCTCAAAGAAGGAGGATAAGAAGTCCAGTGGGTCGTACTTCTCCTTTTCACATCATCAGTTTTCAAACTGTTTTAAAATGTATAAGTACATCTCTTTAAAATTAAAATATCAAATGACTGCTTTGATCTGTTTGCTGTATTATGAATTTCCTTCTTCTGTGCATTAGCTTCAGAGCCAGGAAGGGCCAAGCTACTCAAATGGCTGAACTGAAGGCCTGGTAGTAATTCTCCAGCAGCTGCAGAGCGACTCCTGAGGACCAGGGTGGTAGAGTTAACTGCCTGAACACTGAGATCTCCGGCTCTCTGAGTCACTTTTATCGGTATCTGATTTTAGCTCTGCCACCATTAGTGATCCTTCATACTTGAACCAAATATTTGCCTTTTGTACATAGCTTCTAGAGGTAACTGCCATAGGAAAAATGGACCTAATCTTCTTTGTAAGGGAAGCTTTAGAAAACTAAAGCAGTCTTTTTCATAGGTCACCAAATCTCACCCCTCATGAGGTCACTGTTTCGGCAAGTGAGCAGATATGAACTTGACGTATACACTCAGATACTATAACCATGACTGTCATGCTGTAAATGCTCAAAAATATCAATTTTGTATTATTATTATACAGATGGGAAAACTGAGCTTCTGAGAGGAAAAATCTCTCTGTGAGTTAGTAACAGAGACATTAAAATTACCACAATATTTTGACTCCCTGTTTCAAAGATTTCAAGGTGCATATTTATTTGAAGGAGTTCCTGGAATCTGCTAGTCAGTCAGTCATTATTCTGCTCCATGGCACGTGCTTTGGGATACAATAGTAAAGACACCGCTTTTGGGCAAAAATCCTATATCCTAGAGATCACTTCTTTTTTTTTTTTTTTAAAGATTTTATTTATTTATTTGACAGAGATAGACAGCCAGCGAGAGAGGGAAACACAAGCAGGGGGAGTGGGAGAGGAAGAAGGAGGCTCCCAGCGGAGGTGCCCGATGTGGGACTCGATCCCAGAACACCGGGATCATGCCCTGAGCCAAAGGCAGACGCTTAACGACTGCGCTACCCAGGCGCCCCTAAATGGAATTTCTTTAAGATGGGATGACTCAGAGAGGTTAAAGTTTTGCTTGTTTTGAGAGTAAAGGTAATGGTTATTAGGGAATAAAGGTAGCAAAACGGGATATGTGGATCCTGATGGGGCAACACTGTGTAAAAAAAAGTCAACTAAAAGCTGCAACATAGTGGTAATTGCTATTATAAAATGGTATTTGGCGATGATTTCAAGTGTTTTAAGGCAGGAGGGGCCTTTATAATTAAAATATTATTCAAATCCTGAAAAGAAGTTGTACTTTTAGCCTGTATTATTTCTTAACACATACACTTAAACATAGTGCTATGTGATTAGCAGTGCTTTAAACAATTTTTATTCTATTCATTAAAGTAGCATCCAAATACATTTGAAAAGTAATGCACAAAAGCATACAGTGTATTAATATACATATTTTTGAATACAGAAAACTCTTGGCAAGTTCTTTGAACTTTTTGTCCTGGTAAGTATGGAATCCTTGGTGCAGTAGAAAGAATCCAGGACTTGGAGTTTAAAAATGTGTGTGTATATCTAGATTAACCAGTGAGTGCATTCTCTTTTGAATAGGGATGTGTGCTTGGGAAATTGACATGGTGTCAAAATTTTGCATAATTACAAAGTTGGCACAGAGAGCATGATATTCAAGGAAGCTACCGATAACATTGACACCTAATAAGGAAAGATTTGTCATGGCTCTATTTCCTATGATTCTTTTTCTTTTTTTTAAGATTTTATTTATTTATTTATCTGACAGAGAGAGAGACAGCGAGCGAGAGAGGGAACACAAGAGGGGGAGCGGAGCAGGGAGCCCTATGCGGGGCTTGATTCCAGGACTCTGGGATCACGCCCTGAGCCAAACGCAGACGCTTATCGACTGAGTCACCCAGGCGCCCCGATTTCCTATGATTCTGATCTATTCTTAGTCTTGGTGTCTCTTGCTTTCTAATTATCATAGAACAGAGACTTCTACTAAGATAGATGCACCCTCCCACCAAGGATTTGGAGATAAGAAACAGAAAGAGTTCTCTAGCTTTAACTAATTAGGCATTTATTGGATGAGGGCAGAATGTTTCCCAGGCTTAATCAGTGTTATTAAAAGTTCTGAAGAAATAATACATTAACTTAAGACCGGGGTAACACAACAAAGTAGTATTTAGCAAAGCAAATCTTATGAAACTGTGACAGCACTGTCATGCAGGAAAGAGAAAGAGCAAGGGGGCAAAAGAGATTGAATCAAGCCTGGCGTGTGCGTGTGTGTGCGTGTGTGTGTGTGTGCGTGTGCGCGCGTGTGTGAGTGTGTGCATGCGTGTATGTGTGCGTGTGTGTGCGTGTGTGAGTGTGCGCGAGTGTGTCTGTGTGGGTGTGCGTGTGTGTCTCTGTGTGTGTGTGTGCGTGTGTGTGTGTGTGTGTGTGTAANTGTGTGTGTGTGTGTGTGTGTGTGTGTGTGTGTGTAGGTGCTCACATGCACACCATGAGAGTAGGTGCAGAGTTTGGGCACAGGTATTCACCTCTCTTCCTACAGGGAGAACAGATGCCTGAATATGTTACAATTAACTCAGTATCATCTATAAACTAGTCTTGAATCTACATATAAGCTAGCTACTTAAAATGCTTTACCACAAATTACGTAACTTAACAAATTATCCTATTGCCCAACCTTGTGAATTTAGTTAATAAGAGTCTGTCACTGAGAGTTTGATGATGTATTAATTATAAAGTCCAATGTAATAAATAATGCATTTATTAGTCATCTCAGAGAATGTCTTTTAAATATGTATACCCAAGTTGTTGATCAATGTTTTGACTCTTGCAGCTTCTGAAAGACAAACCACAAGAGCAATATGATTTTTCGGGAGTCAAAAATAGACCTTACACACTTTTTTAGTGAGTTTAAGGAAATGTTTATAAAATATTATGCAGAATTTATGATTGCTATGCAAACAGATATGGACTTAAAATCTTCCTGGATTCAGTTGTGGAAAGGACTAGATGATCTGATGAGTCTTTCCTATTTTTAATTATAATTAATTTAGCATGTTTCTCTTTTGTTTCCTTTAACAGGTGTTTTTTCTTTTCCCTCCTCTAGTATATACCACTGGAAATTTATATAGAAAAGAATCCTATTATAATTGAGAACAGTTCCCTACTGCCCAACTTCCTACTGAAGAGGAAAAAGAAACATTTGCTACATTCAGTTTACAGAATAAATTTATTCTCCAGACCTATCTATGAAGCCTGTGTTGTCATTCAGTGTTTCTGACATGAATTTAACAAGATTTTAAATTTATTTATTTATATAACATCTTCAGGTGTTGATTACAACACATATTTGGATGGAAAATAAAATTGGATGGATTTCAGCCAAGACAGTTACTTCAAAGCACAAAGTTCTATGGATACTGGATGAAGCATACTTAATGGAAAGCTTTACAGTGATTGCTACCCTATTTGGTAGAAAAGTTTCAGGCTCTTGAGAAAAAGAACCTGCACATCTCAAAGAATAGGAATTAATGCTAGAAAATCACTTTGCTCTTGTCTTTCTTTTGCCAATATAAGACTCAGCTTTCCAGAAAGGTGGCTGGAAGTTTGATATATCTAGATGTATTATGGATAATAATCAAATATGATGCTCTGGACCACAAAGCAGCAAGTGCACAGAGGATGATCACTATGCTATGAGGCAGTCTGGAAACGCTGTCATGGAAGAGACAAATGAAGGTGAGGCCTTGAAAGTAAATTCTGACATTTGTCCCTTTGGCTTGACTCATTCTTCACATTTTAATTTAGGTCTACATCATACCTTGCCTAAAACTTTATCATATCCTTGTAATTTGTCTTCCTCTAAGTTCAACATATCTCCAATCTATCACCACAGTTGTCACCAGAATTATCTTTCTAGTTGGAAATCTGTTAAAATTACTTCCCACTAGGTAACCCTGGTATGGCAATCTATTGACTCTTGATAAAATTTCCATCTTCTTAACATGATCACACCAGACCTTCCATAATTTGCTCCCAACTATATTACTAGTCTATTTTCCCTCTTTATCATACAATAATAATTCAGCACATATCCTTTATCGACATACAGCAAATGCATGTCCGGTGCATCTATGAAAAAAAAAATTCAAAGAATTGAGGCAATATAAAGAAAACCCCCATATATCCTCCTTTTCTTCTTCCAGTTTCAATGATATGGATTTTCCTTTCTTTCTCCCTTTCCCTCTTTTTCTTTTCTATTTTGGTTATCCTTTACTTACAGACACACACATTTTTTTTAAAGATTTTATTTATTTATGCGACAGAGATAGAGACAGCCAGCGAGAGAGGGAACACAAGCAGGGGGTGGGAGAGGAAGAAGCAGGCTCATAGCAGAGAAGCCTGATGTGGGGCTTGATCCCATAACGCCGGGATCACACCCTGAGCTGAAGGCAGACGCTTAACCACTGTCCACCCAGGTGCCCCCCCACACACATTTTTTTATAACAAAATCTAGATATCTATCTGCTCTCTAGGAAAATATCAGTAACCTTAGAATAATTTAACACTGAACATTCCTGCCTCATTTTTTATTATTTTCTATAATTTTACATATACATTTTAAATAGAGTCATAGTTAATTTTATTATTCTTCAATGGTTTATTACTGTTACCAACAGGCACTAATGATCATTTTGGCTTATCGTCATTTCATGGGTTTTAAAACATCTGCCTCAAGGAGCGTCTGGATGGCTCAGTTGTTTGTACATCCAACTCTTGATTTTGACTCAGGTCATGATCTCAGGGTTGTGGGACTGAGTCCCACATCTGTCTCCACACTGAGTGGGGAGTCTGCTTGAGATTCTCTCTCTTCCTCTCCCTCTGCCCCTCCCCTTGCTTGTGCATGGTCTCTTTCTCAAAATTAATTAAAAAATGAAACATCTCAGTTTACTATTTTTTAGGAATTACCTAATAATGATAATCATTTTTATATTTTTGTACGTATAAAGGTATCTATTTTGGAGGTCTAAATCTTGACTGATTGTTTAACATGAACAAAATGAAAAGATTTGCAATAGTTTCCCACAAGAAGTTGCAAATCTTAGATTTGCAGTGATTTCCTTCAATGGCACTGAGGCAATATTTCTGGGATTAACTAAACTTTACCATGATTTATTATCTTTTTTTTCCACATATTCTCCGCTTCAGTTTGCCAGAATCACAGCGAGTAATTTTATGTGTACCTGAATGAGTAGGAAGAGGCTGTAACTGCCCTTTCCTGTTGTCTTAGTCCATTTGGGTTGCTATAACAAAATACCTCAGACTGGTCCTAGCAATTTTATAAACAACAGAAAGTTATTTCTCCCAGTTCTGGAAACTGGGAAGTTCAAGAACAGTCACTGGTAGATCCAGTGTCTGGTGAGGACCTGCTTACTGGTTCACAGACAACTATCTTCCCACTGTGTCCTCACATGGTGGAAGGGCTGAGTGAATTCTCTGGGTTCTCTTTCATAAGGGCACCAATCCCACTCATGAGGGCTCTACCCCCATGACCTAATCACCTCCCAAAGATCCCACCTTCAAATACTATGACACTGGGGATTAGGCTACAACATACAAAATTTTAGGACATAAACCTTCTGTCTATGGCAGCTGTTTTGTTACTTTCTCTGTTTTCAAGTTTATAATTTTTTAAATTAACATATAATGCATTATTTGTTTCAGGGGTACAGGTCTGTGATTCATCAGTCTTACACAACACCCAATACTCACCACAACACATACTCTCCCCAATGTCCATCATCCAGCCACCCCATACCCCTCCACTCCTCCCCTCCAGCAATCCTCAGTTTGTTTCCTAAGATTAAGAGTCTCTTCTGGTTTGTGGGTATTATGCTAAGCAAAATAAGTCAATTAGAGAAAGGCAATTATCATATTGTCTCACTGAAATGCGGAATTTAAGAAACAAGGCAGACAATCATAGGGGAAGAGAGGAAAAAATTAAGCAAGATGAAACCATAAAGGAAAACAAACCATAAGTTTACAATGGTTCTTAAAGGTAATTACAAGGTTATATAGGTTATGACACCTTTACAAAATAGCTATCCTTTCTTTTCCAATGATCTGTAAATACTTGTGTAAATTGTAGTTACATGTTGCATAAATGTTTGGCAGATCTTTATTATAAAGAAAGTTGTCACTTTTATTGTTGTTGTTTTTATGTATTTCTAACTTAATTATATTGTGGCCACAGAATGTTAATTTTATTGTGGTCAGGGAACATGGTCTGCAGAATGTAGACCACTGACATTTGGGGAGACTCGTCTTTATGGACTGGTTACCTGGCCTATTTTCCTAAGGGTTTCTTATGGCTTTAATTGATTTCTAATTATAGGATTCAGGGTTCTAAATGTGCCCATTAAAAGAAGTTAACTGTACTGTCCAAAATTTACATATCCTTGCTTATATATTTTTGTTTAGTGTAACCACTACTGAAATATTGTTCTAAAATCTCTTACTAAATCAACTGCTAAATTTCTTAGTAAAAGAAGTGGTACTGTCTATTCCTTTTTTCCTGTCAATTTTTATTTTGTATAATTTGACACTTTGTTATTATGTGCATGTAAGTTTAAGATTGCTATGTGATGGGGTGTCTGGGTGGCTCAGTTGGTTAAACATCTGACTCTTGATTTTGGTTCAAGTCATGATCTCAGGGTCCTGGGATGGAGCCCCATGTCAAGCTCCCTGCTTGTTGGGGAATCTGCTTGTCTCCTTCTCCCTCTGTCCCTCCCCCTGCTTCCTCTCCCTCTCAAATCAATCGATCAATCAATCAATCTTTAAAAAATTGCTATGTGACCTTGGTCAGTTGAGTCATTTATCCTTATCTTAGTAATGATTTTTACCTTTACATCTATTTTGTCTGATTTTAATATATTTATTCTAGTTCCATTCCCCTGCAGGAACCTTGCTATATTTGGTTCTATTGCCTATGGTCTATCAGCTTGGTCTTCCACTTGGAAGGCTACAGATTAGAAGCTTTAAGATACTCTTCTTTAGGGCCATGAACTGTGGAGAAAATTTGCAGTTGCTGATTGAACTATCTGGGTTACTCATAGATGCCCACGATAAGACCCCAATTTTACAGAGGGACTAGATCAAGCTGCTGAATGAATTTCCCTGCCCACATTGCTATCTGGATCCATCATTGTACTAGACATGACAATACATCCACCCTTATAGACTGAGCACACATTTACAGGAATCAGTATTTCTAATACAGAAGATCTCACTCCATGTGTTAGTTCTACCTGAACTGTCCCTTTAATTTGTAGTAAGTGGGCCAGCCACCTTGCAGGAGAGGTGGCCCTTGCCTGATCCCAAAAGATTAACTACGTCATACCATTGATACTCTCTCAGGGCTGTGGGCAGTGCCTCACTGCTGTTGATACATCTTGGTGCTCCAGTTTGATCAGCTGATTCTAGCAATACTATTATGACCCTTGAAATTAATCATCGTCATGTTTTTCGATTTCTGGTTCTTTTGCAATCTGGCCATGTGCACATTTTATTGCAAAAGCCACTCAAAAATGGACCTATACTAAAGGGAATTGATGTATCTTCCATTCTACCTACTATCTCCTCACAGCCATCTGGTACGAATGAGCATTGGAATAACCTCCTCAAATGTGGACTAAAAAACATTTCTGACTCTTAACTTCTCATGATCAGTTTGATCACTAAATATGGCTATTTCTCAGAAAGGGATCATCTCTTGCTCACTTTCTATTTTCAAAATTCTAGACCCTTCCTGATCTATTCTTGGGTATAATGCTTCTTTCTTTCCCCCAATAGCAACCCGGGCCGGACTGTCTGGAACTACCTTCAAGTGGCCACCCATCCAAAAGGGGGCCTAAGGATTCAAACCTAATTGTAGTTCAACCACTTATAACCTTTTGTTGGATTGACATGGGCCTAAGTCCTAAGGATAATTACTATTTGGTTGCATAAGCCACTCACTAAACACCCCTAAGTAACATATAAGGGCCAAAGTAAGTGACATAATGGATCTCTGCTAAGTTTTATAAAAATGCCTTTGTCCTTCTTCCACTTGACCTTTCTAAGAGTCTCATGCTCTATCAACAGAGCTAGCCAGGCAGTTATGTACTTGACCCTTTTAGATACCAGGTCTTAGTGTAAGGAGGGAATTGTTGGGGGAAAAGAAATGTAACTATAGATACAGCAATGGGATACAGCAATTTTGTGGCAATAGAAGTAGAATAATAACCCAGATCACCCAGGAACCTGTGGAAGGAACAACATAAACCCTCAGGGGTATACCAGAAAAAGGTACATTAATGATCTTTTATCTTGAAGACCTACCACTAGAGTCTTCCTCATGAAGAAAAATGCCCTTATACGGCTCTTCCAAATTTCAATTCAATTGGAAGTGCTGGTAAGAAATTTGTTCCTGACTTAAGCTGCAGTGATTGATGATACCTCTGGTGGTCCATTATTCTGCCTCTTACCGTGAGCAAAGGAAGTCAGACACATGCAGGATGTGCCATATGATTTCATTTATATTAAGTTCAAGGACAAGCAAAACTAATCTATAATGCTAGAAGCCAGAATAATAGTTACCCCAGGAATAGGGGCTCTATTAACTGAAAAGGGACACAACATTATTTTCTGGGATGATGGAAATGTTCTGTATCCTCATCTCTATTGTAGTCAAATGCAAAATTCAAATATCTGTATACTTTAGGGTTATGAACTTTAATATATGCAAGTTACCCTCAATTAAATATTTCAAAAAGACTCCTGGGGGGAGAGCACTATTTTTCTCCCCTTCTAACAAATTCTTATTTTTGTCTTTGTGATGTGTTTGTCATTCACCCTTATTCTCTGTAGAGTCTGTTGAGGTCCCAGTTTTGTCTGACAGTTGTCAACTTGGGAGTTTCTCAAACTTTATCTTCTGCCCCTGCCCATATCACATGGAGTCATCAAAGTGCTTTCTCCAAGGTGAGCCGACACCCTCAGAGTAAAGACTGGCTGTGCAACCTTAAGTTTCCCAGGGTTACTGTATTGTTTATTTTACTGATCACATCCCTATTTTCATGTCACCTTAAAACTGGTATTAAGAAATGTGTGGGAGTGCACGTGCATTTCAAACACTTTTCATCAAGCCTTATTATAGTTTTAATCACGAGGGTTACTTGGGCTTTCTACTAGACTGCAGGAAGGGAGTGACTCTCTTAGCTTCAATTTTCCTCTGTGCTTTAGACCTTTTGTTTGCAGGCTCATTTTGAGTGGGAGGTTTGTGTCTGTGGCTGGTTTTCCTCCCTACCTCTGTACTCACTGTAGCCAGTATAGCTATTTTACAGGAGCACTCCTGTATCTTCATCCCTCAACCCAGAACCAGATCTAATATTTACAACTGGGTGCTACTCTCCTGTGACAAAACTATGGAAAGACTTGTTCATTCACTGAATCCCTCCTAGCCTGACCCAGTTACTTTGTATATGGCTTTGTGTTCTTTCTCTCACCATCTCAGATACACAATTCCACTTAAGAAGTAATCCCAACAAGTCTTCACAGTTTTTTTGCCTTCTTTCGCAGGTTAGAACAACACATCTGGCTTCTGATCTAATATAATGAACGTGGCTTCTGTCACCTACCACACATGCATACCCTCTACTAGAGAAACTGATTGCCCCAGGCTGCATCTGGTATCAGAGTCTAGAAGACATTGGCTAAAGCCAACAGTTGCCTCTACAGATTTTTGTTATGGTTAAGCATGAACATGTTTCTGTCTGAAATGGTATTTTCAAAAATCTGTTTTATCTGTTATTGCAATATTTAGAGAGAAGGGCACAGCAAAAAGCACAATCTGACAATGTGCTACCCGAATTAAAATATCCGCCTCTGGATTCTGTAACTGTCAATCCCTTTAACAAAATTCACAATAAAACATCACTTTTTCTTTAACACCCGGATGAATTTAAACCTGTTTTGTGAAGCATTTCTCCTCTCATTTTCCTACGAAGAATAAATAAACCTTCCCCTTAAGTCCTCATTGAATTTTACATGGGTCTTAGAGCTATCATACTATATTGCATTGTTTTCTCACATCTTCTCCTATGAAATTCTGAGCTCCCTGGGAGAAGGTACCTTACCTTGTTCAAATCTGAATCATCAGTACATAGCAATGTGCCTGCTAAATTAAGTGCTCAGTGAATTATTAGAATTTAATAATTAAACACCTCAGTTTAATTTCTAGGATCTTATAATCTGACTCCACATAAGTCCTACTGCTTTTTTTCCCCTTATTTTTTATACACCAGCTAAGCGTATTGCCTCATGTTTCCCAAACGTGCTGTGACATGCTCATTCTTACCTTTGGGCTTTTTTCTTACTTGGAATATTATCTCCCTGCTTTGAAAATCGGCAGTATACCTGTGGTATATTTAACAACTCTCTACTTACGCAGTATTTTTAAATCATGAAATACAATGACCAACGTATATATTTTTAAAAGACATACCAATGAAAAGCCTCAGAAAAATTGCAGGGGCATCTATGCGAAGCGATTCAAACCTAGGTGACATTAAACACAAGTTCAAGTTTCATCCTGATTGCACTGGCCTGAATTTCACTGAACCGTCTGATATATGTCAGCGTTTTAGTGCGCAACAGAGAAATATGATGTCTGTTGTGTATCACGTTGAAGTTTGCTTTCCAGAAGTTCCAGGGCTAAGGAGCTTATTTGGACTTTGTTGTTATTGCAAAACCACACAGATATTATGCTGATGGTAAAGCCCACAATTTGACTAAAATGTACATTTAAAATGCCATGTATATGTTCCATCCAAACATATTAAACGAGTAGCACCAGTGCAACTGTGCATCATTTTAGTGTTTGGATTCATCCCACACAGTTTTCAATTCACATCTTAAGACTGTAGCAGGATACAATCAAAAATGGAATTTTGAAAGCTGAATCTCTTATTAGCATGCATTTTTCTGAACAACAGACTTCAGATAAAGGAGGAATGGTCTCCTTTGCCTTTAGATATATCACACAGGAAATTCAAAGTGATTGATCAAATGTATTTCTCATATTAATGTTAGCAGCTGAATTTATGAAAACCACACAAGAAATGAGATCAGGGGCGCCTGGGTGGCACAGCGGTTAAGCATCTGCCTTCGGCTCAGGGCGTGATCCCGGCCTTATGGGATCGAGCCCCACATCAGGCTCCTCCACTATGAGCCTGCTTCTTCCTTTCCCACTCCCCCTGCTTGTGTTCCTTCTCTCTCGCTGGCTGTCTCTATCTCTGTCAAATAAATAAATAAATAAAATCTTTAAAAAAAAAGAAATGAGATCAGTATCAGTTCTTCTCATTTATTTCAAGCTTGGCTAGTAGGACATGTCTTAAAAGACAGGAAAATATGTAAATAAGATACGTGGTTAAATGACTGTTGATTATAGATGCTTAATAAATATTTGTTAATTCACTATTAACTAAACTGAGCAAAAAAGTATATGTGTAAACACAGCATAATAGTTTAAGCCTACATATTTTGGATATGTCTGCCTATATTTAAATCCCATCTTCACCAGTCAAGCCAAATTATTTAAGTATTCTCTGCCTCTGAAATTTCTTGCATAAAATCAATATCTCGTAGTCATTTTAAGTGAATATAGTATAGAATATATAAACCAATTGTATTCTCATATACATTCTCTAAAAAACTGTACAGGTACATAAAATATTTACACATATACAGTGTTGTTAGAAAATGAAATTAGCTAATTTATATAAATATATGAGTTTATATACAATTCAACATAAAAATGTGTACCAACATATACAGGAGCTCATATATATATATACATGCATGTGTCTGTGTGTGTGAAGTGCTTTGAACACTTTGTACTTGATGAGTACCTGGTACATAGAGTAACTGGTTCATGATAAGTGAATAGTGAGTACCTGGCTCATGATAAATAATGTGTTACCAATTATCATCACTAACATTGATTTTTAATGACTGTCTATGCTTTTAGACAAGGCCACCATCTCTTTGTAGTACTGAATTTACGTCCACAGTAGCCTACCCCAGTTCATGGTCTGCTCTTTCCCACATCATCAGGTTTTCCTTATTTTTTTTTTAAAGATTTATTTATTTATCTTAGAGAGATAGAGAGGGAGTGAACAGGAGGAAGGGCAGAGGGAGAGGGAGAGAATCTCAAGCAGAATCCTCACTGAGCAAGGAGCCCAAATCAGGGCTCCACTTAGAGCTCTATTCCATGACCCTGAGATCACCAACGGAACCAAAACCAAGAGTCAGACACTTAACTGACTGAGCTCCCCAGGCTCCCCATCAGGTGTTTCTTCTCTCCTGGATTTTCCTAAAAACATTCAAACAGGCTGATATTTCTCCCACCGTAACAAATCTTTCTTGACCCACCACTGGGGAAAAGGTTTTTTTTGTTCATCCCCGCCCCCAATAAGTGATGCAGGGCTTCTATTTAGAAGTAATTTTGACCTGCATCTCATACTTTCAATTAACCAATTCCAAATGAACTGTAGAGATAAATGTGGAAGATAAAACAATACATCTAATAGAGGAAAACAGGAGACTATCTTCATTATTTGGGGATAAAGATCTTTCAAATAGGACACAATAAGGCTCTAACCATAAAAGGAAACATTTGAAAATTGAACTTTGTTAAAATTTAAGACTTCTGCTCATGAAAAGATACCTCTAGAGTAAAAAGGAAACCATGGAGTTGGATAAGATGTCTGAAACTCATATAACCAAGTTTATATTCAGAATATATTAAAAACTCCAGCAATTCAGTAAGAAAAAGACAGGACAGTCTGATACAGATACTGGACTAGCACTTTAGAGAAGGATATCCACATAGCCAGTAATCAACTTAAATAGTAATCAGATAAATGTAAATTAGAATCAAAATAAAATACTACTGCATACTGACCAAAGTGGCAAAAAAGAAAAAGACAGTTAATACCAACTGTTGGGCAAGGATGTGGAGTAACTGGAACTCTCGTGAACTGCCAGTGGGGGTATATGGGGACAATTACTTCTGTAACTCTTTGGGAATATCAGCTAAAGCTGAACTTTATATATACCAAATGTCTAATGATTTAAACGTACTATCTGATTGACATATATACTTCGCTACAGTCTAAACATGAGAACATGTTTAACAAACAACTTTCAATTCCTTTAGTAACATTGTAGAAAAGTTTCTGAATGGAAGTGTTTTATTTGGTCCACGTTGCCTTTTGCATTTATTATTATTTTTTGTGATTGGTCAGGACAAAATAGTTAATTCTATCCAAAAATATGATAAAGTTATAACAGTATGAAAATTACCATAAAAATCTATTTTAATTTTGATTTAAATAATTTCTTAGTCTCTCAAAATAAAAATAGTAAAACAGCATCTTTTAAAAAAAGATTTTATTTATTTATTTGACAGAGAGAGACAGCCAGCAAGAGAGGGAACACAAGCAGGGGGAGTGGGAGAGGGAGAAACAGGTTCCCAGCAGAGCAGGGAGCCTGATGCNAGAGAGACAGCCAGCAAGAGAGGGAACACAAGCAGGGGGAGTGGGAGAGGGAGAAACAGGCTCCCAGCAGAGCAGGGAGCCTGATGCTGGGCTTGATCCCAGGACTCTGGGATCATGCCCTGAGCTGAAGGCAGACGCTTAACGACTGAGCCACCCAGGTGCCCTGTAAAACAGCGTTTTTAATCTCAATTCTTAAACTCTGAGTCAAAATTCTATTTTTATGACACCTCAGTGATGTAAAGTGGACAGTGACAATTGTTCATGATCATTTAATCCAACTGTGACTTAAGTAATTGATTCTGGAGAAATTTAAAACAGTGTAGGTTCACGTTATTATAAAGATGGTACTGTGTAGATTAACTGATTAATTTTCTAGACTCAGAGAGAAGATGCTAGCAATAAGAAGAAGATATTTATATTAGAAATTAGAAAGTCCTAAAGCAATAAAGCCCTAAAATAGATTTTTGTTATGGGTATGAAGACTTCCCTAAGAAAACAGAAAATAACAAATATTTGTAGAAAAGCAGCAATATAGATGGCTTAAAATTTAAGCCCTCCTCCTTAGTTTCAGGTTAGAAAATGTGAATTTTGAGGGGCACGTGGGTGGCTCAGTCGTTAAGCGTCTGCCTTCGGCTCGGGTCATGATCCCAGGGTCCTGGGATCTAGCCGGCATCAGGCTCCTTGCTCAGTGGGAAGCCTGCTTCCCCCTGCTTGTGTTCCCTCTCTCAGTGTTTCTCTCTGTGGAATAAATAAATAAAATGTTTAAAAAAAAAGAAAAGAAAAAATGTGAATTTTGGAGTTTCCTTGGTTTAGAATTCTATGATTTTATATCTGGCATAGCACATGGTCCTTAATACAAGTTGAATAAGAAATTTAAAAAATTTTCATAATCTAGCACAAATTATGAATACTTTTTCATCTTTTGGAACTACACAAATGCAAGTGTGTTTAGTATTAGCTTAATTATGTTTTTAATTTTTAAAAATATAATTCTATGTATTTTAAGATGTAACTACATTCAATAATTTGGTAGCTCTAATTTTGATGCAACATCTCCAGCCTTCTGAAGTAGTGGATAATCAGTAGACAAATATACTTATTATTTAGAGAAACGATGAGGTCATTTATATCTCCTTAAGCCTTAACTTCTGGGTCTAGATACTATAGAAAATGGCAATGACTATCTTGTAGTGTAGATCATATTTGTACAGATTTGGAACTCAGCCTGGTACATGGTAGCATAGAGTAAATGTATATATTTAAATAATTATGTATGTATGTAAATATTATTGTTGTTGCAGATATTCATAGTCAGCATTTTAAATATTTTCTTAATGACCCGGGAAACACCTTATTGTGCATATAACCAGTCTTGTTTATAAAGAAAAGTTTATAAAATCTAAAGAAGAAATGAAAATTTCATATTTCAATAGATTTATACTGATTACCCTAAGCACTCCAAGAATACATGTTTTTTGTTTTTTTGTTTTTTTTTAAATAAAGTGTTCTCTCTCCCACAGAAGGCATTTTTGGTTCTGACATATAGAGATTTTTAATGTATCTACCTAAAATCTGTTGCTAGACTAAAGTAATTATAAACTAAATTGAGGCCACATATTGTTAAAATGTCCCTATTACCCAAAGCAACCTACAGACTTAATGCAATCTCCCATCAAAATACCAACACATTTTTCACAGACTGGAACAAATAATTCTAAAATATGTATGGAACCACAAAAGACCCTGAATGCCCAAAGCAATGTTGAGAAAGAAAAACAAAGCTGCAGGTATCACAGTGTCAGAATTCAAGATAACTACAAAGCTATAGTAATTCCAACAGTATTGTACTGGCACAAAAACAGACACACAAATCAATGGAGCAGAATAGAGAGCCCAGAAATAAACCCATACATTTACGGTCAATTAATCTATGACAGAAGAGGCAAGAACATATAAAGGAGGAAAAACAGTCTCTTCAACAAATGGTGCTAGGAAATCCTGCAAAAGAACAATATTGGACCACTTTCTCACACCACACACAAAAATAAATCAAAATGGATTAAAAACCTAAATGTGAGACCTGAAACCATAAAACTCCTAGAGGAAAGTATAGGCAGCAATTTCTTTGACATCGGCCATAGAAACTTTTTTCTAGGTAGGTCTCCTGAGGCAAGGGAAACAAAAGCAAAATTAAACTATTGGTACTACAGCATAATACAAAAGCTTTGCACAGTGATGGAAACCATCAGAAAAATGACAAAGCAATCTACTGAATGGGAGAAGATACTTGCAAATGATACATCTATCTGATAAGGGGTTAATATCCAAAATATATAAAGAATTTATACATTTATACAAGTAAACACCAAAAAAACCCCCAAATAATCCAATTAAAAATGGGCAGAAGACATAAACAGAAATTTCTCCAAAGAATACACAAAAATGGCCAATAGACTCGTGGCAAGATGCTCACCATCACTCATCATCAGGGAAATGCAAATCAAAACCACAATGAGTATCACCTCACACCTGTCAGAATGGCTAAAATCAAAAACACAACAAACAATTGTGGGTGAGGATGTGGAGAAAAAAGAATCCTCGTGGACTGTTAATGGAAATGCAAACTAGCACAGCCACTGTAGGAAATGATTTGGAGTTTCTCAAAAAATTAAAAACAGAAATACCATATGGTCTAGTACTTCCACTACTGGGTATTCACCCAAATAAAATGAGAACAGTTAAATTGAAAAGATACATGCACCCCTTTGTTTATTGTAGCATTATTTACAAAAGCCAAGATATGGAAGCAGCCAAGGGTTCACTGATAAAAAAAATGCATAAAGAAGATGTGGTGTGTACATATAGGATGGAATATTACTCGGCCATAAAAAGAGTGAAACCTTGCCATTTGCAACAACACAGATGCATCTAAAGGGTATATGGCTAAGTGAAGAAGTCAGTATCATATGATTTAATTCATGCATGGAATTTAAGAAACAAAACAACTATAAAAGACAAACAAAAAAATCCCTAGACTCTTAAATAGAGAGAACTGGTTGTTGCCAGAGAGGCAGTGGGTAAGGGGATGGCTGAAATAGATAAAGGGGATTACAAATACACTTATGGTGATGAGCACAATGTCCAGGATTGTTGAATCACTATTTTGTACACCTGAAACTAATAGAACACTGTATGTTAGTTATGCTTCAATGATAAATTGAGACCACACAATAGAAAAATATTCATTTTCTAGGAGAATAGATAATGTATCTTGTTAAGATCAAATTTGGGGGGTGCCTTGGTGGCTCAATCAGTTAAGCAACTGACTCTTGATGCTGAATCAGGTCATAATCCCAGGGTTGTAAGATGAAGCCCTGTGGGAGGCCCCACACTGGGCATGGAGCCTGCTTAAGATTCTTTCTCTCCCTCCCCTCATCTCTCTTTCTCTCACCCTTTTCAAAAAAGAAAATCAAATTTTGAAAACAATAGAACTCTCAAGACACTGCAATTATAAGAATAAACTTTAAAAATGTTTTTATAACTGAAAAATGTACTTGTAACTATGGCAAAAATTGACCACATAATATTTAATAAAAAAAAAACCCTAGAAGTTACTGTACTTTTGTTTAACTTGCTCATGAATTGTTTTCACATTAGCTATAGGATATTTAATTACTGATATTAAAAACAAGCAAGCATAAGAGAGCCATTTGAAAATTGCATTCGATTCTCTCAATTAAAAAGCAAAGTTTCCTTCACTCTTAAATCTGCGTTCCTTTAACTTGGAAAGAATCTAGTGACAATGATTCTGAATCATCTAATCTATAGCAGGCTACCCATTTCCTAGGGAAAAAGATAGCCTATCATAAATAAAACTGATGGACATAGCTCTAGCTCCTTAGTTATTCCTGGGGATGGGTACAGAGAGGGAAATTATTTGAACTGAAATCATATTTATTTTTTATTTTTTTTAAAGATTTATTTATTTATTTATTCAACAGAGATAGAGACAGCCAGCGAGAGAGGGAACACAAGCAGGGGGAGTGGGAGAGGAAGAAGCAGGCTCATAGCAGAGGAGCCTGATGTGGGGCTTGATCCCACAACGCCGGGATCATGCCCTGAGCCGAAGGCAGACGCTTAACCGCTGTGCCACCCAGGCGCCCCCATATTTAGTTTTTAAAACTGTATTTATGATTTAGAGAAGAGCCAAGAACAGAAAAAAATTTAAACAGTTATTGGGGGTTTTATGGAAACTGAATAAAAGAATGGTTTCAATGGGAAGCCAAATGTAAGTATAAAAAAAAAATAGCAGCACTGGCAGGAAACTCTCTGTTTCCTTGAAATAATACATTAAAAATGAAGACAACTATTCTTGAAATACAATGACAAAGCAAATAAAAAATGATTTCCCCATTCTGAGGCCTTTCCAAAGTTAGGGCATTACTTGTCTGTTGGCTTTTTGATTGAATCCTTAATTTGACATTCAACTTTACAGGAAGCTGTTAATTCTCATATGCCATTCTATGGTCTACTTTCATTATTGAAACATTGTTCAAAATCTTACACATCCATGGGGCGCCTGGGTGGCACAGCGGTTAAGCGTCTGCCTTCTTTTCAGGGTGTGATCCCGGCGTTATAGGATCGAGCCCCACATCAGGCTCCTCTGCTGTGAGCCTGCTTCTTCCTCTCCCACTCCCCCTGCTTGCGTTCCCTCTCTCTCTGGCTGTCTCTATCTCTGTCAAATAAATAAATAAAATCTTAAAAAAAAAAAAATCTTACACATCCAGGTAGCTACTTTTCTCTGTAAGTTATATTCTAATAATATAAAACAACCTTATTTTGTTTGATGTGTTTAAATAACAAATTATTCAGTGTCTACATGACAGATATTTTATTAGGTTCTGTGAAAAATAGAATAATTAGATATAGTCACTTTCCTGAAAGCAACTTATAACTAAAGGGGAAGAAATAAATATAAATTACATATGTATAAATATCTAAATATACAGGCATATAAAATACATGAATATATGCATACTCTAGATAGAGATGGGAGAAAAAAATGAAGTTGAAAAAAGTTATTAAGGAATAGAGCTTCCAACAGTGTCCTCTAAAACAGATAGAAGCTGAAAGGAACTCAGTATTCTGAGGGATTTTTCCAACTTGGGATAAGAGATCTTAATACTAAGTTGGAACAGTAAAAGTTGTGAGGCATGAGAAGGTCAGTGCTGGTGCAAAATTATTTGAAGGATTCATACCATTCAATGACAGAGGAAAAGAAACTTCTGGTAAACAGAATAGTATAAGAAAAACATGGTTTCTTCTAAGAAAATGAAGACATTAAAAAAACCTAGTACTGAAGCTACCATCTGTGAGATTATGACTGAAGGCCTCTAAGTCAGAATCCCACCCAGGCAGCGGAACAATTCGGCAGGCAGCGCTGCAGAGCCTCGGTTGGCCTCGGTTGGCCTGGGATATCCGGTCCCCCCTGTCCCTGCTGGCGTGGCATGGCGTGCCCCACCACAGCCTGCAGTGTGGCAGGACGGGTTTGGAACGGAGAGCCCCTCGGCCTGGGAAACGGGGCGTTGCCAGAAAGGGGGCCGCCCCCTCGCCCTTCACGCAAGGAACGCACATTTGTGGGGAACCCGGTACTAAACCATTCCTAGAGGACCTGCTTCTGGGTCGGGTTTTTGTACGTAGCAGAGCAGCTCTCTCGCTGCGATCTGTGGAAAGTCAGCCCTTGACACAAGGGTTTGTAACAAAAAAATTAAAAAGAATAAAAAAATTAAGATAATTAAAAAAAGAAAAAAAACCCCTAGAACTATACAATTTTTTCACATTTTAAAAACTTCAAAAAATTGTAAGCAAACACTATTAGAAGAGCAGGGATTGAACATTTTTAAGAGCTACACATTTAAAAAATATTTTTGAGTTTTTTCAGTGATACATGTAGATGGAAGGAAGCTTTCCCTAACATTTACAGGTTCTGGGGCAAGTATACAAATGATTGTCAGATACCGTATAGGGAAATGTTCTCTTACACTGACCTAGAAAGCAAGGTAGGAGCTTAGAATTATCTAATTGTTAGGATATTGGCAATGCATGAAGAACCAGCCCTGGCTCAAGAATAGCACACCCTGCCCTTCTATTCCTAACTCCATTGACCTGTACCGTGAGGGGCCATGTACAAATGTGGACACCCCAATCTACCTATTCAAGCTCTCTTTACATATCCACAAAAAGGCACCTAGTGGTGTGGTTCATTTTGAGAGGAAGGACTGTAAGAGGAGGCCCAAGTTCATTCAGGCAGCTTGAGTAAAGAATCCCAAGATCTCGAGTCCCCAAACTATGGTCTAGAAGTTGGGGTGTGGTTCTGGTTAGGCATGTTTGTTAGCTTACTCAGATTCCTCACCTTGTAGGAGGAACATGGCCAGAGGTGGACCAGACTGGAGAACTTCTAAAGCAGTGGTGCTCCAAGAGTGGTACGCCAACTGATACCATGAACTGCTTATTACTGGTCCAAGATGAAATAAAGAACTTTACCAGAATGTAAGTAAACGAGATTATTAAACATGTTATTTTAGCTAACAGTTTTCTTCTTTCCTTGGGATGACTTGCTGAAGAAATCAATGTTAGCTTGCATCCTGATGCAAGCTCTTTATCTAGTCTTGGATCCACGCATGAAGGGCTACTGATCTACAGGATATGGCTAAAACTGGGGCCACTCTTGACCAAAGCCAGAAATTAGAATTACAAGACACCAATAAAAACAAACAATAGGAATCAAACATGTTTGATGCACAACATATACCCAAATAGGTATTTCCAACATAGGGTTAGATATTTCCATTGTTCAAGACAGTCCCGTCAGAGGTAAAGTCACTAGTAAATTCACATTAGATCCTTCCTAGTGATAGCATCAGTGTGACTGAAAGATGTAAAAGACAAAATATGAAGACTCTGGATACTAAATACTTAAAAAAAAATCTGTAAAGTAAGATACGTTCTTCAGATGTGTCCTAACCATGTATTCTGTTTTCTTCCTAGACTACTACTACTAGTCATAATGAAATATGATGATTCTATGAAAATGATTTTGATAATCTAATGTAAATCCTTTTTGTTTCATTTTGGTTTGGTATTTTTTAAAAGTAGGCTCCAAGCCCAGCATTAAGCCCAACACAGGGCTTGAACTCATGACCCCAAGATCAAGACCTGAGCTGAGATTAAGAGACTTTAAAGGCTGAGCCACCCAGGTGCCCCTGCAACCAAATGTTTTTATTTCAGGACCATAGAAAATATTCAGTTGGAGCTATTATAACAGATGTTCTGATATCTTCTCCTTTAAAGATGTCAGAAATATTAACATTCAAATTTATAGAGTTAATTTCTTAGGAGTTGCCTCCCAATAACTAGAGATTTTCCCTTAAGAATCACTCTAAGGGAAGAGTTTAATATATCTGCCTCTTTGTTTTAACAGATGTAACTACTTCACAGAGAGGCTGGCTATCAAAGAAACTTTAGCTTCAAAAATATTTCCCTTGAATATTAATCAGTAATAAAATGATTTAATCTTGGAAATTGCGATGTCATTCCATCAGAAAATGGATTTAATTTATACACATTTATTTTGCACACTTTAGAACAGTTTTTTTTTTACAGTAGCAGAATACCACTAAAATATTAAATCTAATAGACATTAAAAAAGAAAAATCAGCAGAGTGAATATAAGGAGATCATTTCAAAAGAAGTTAACTTGAGCTCAACAGCTGTAGAGTGCAATTTCATTCTTACATGGGCTTAAGTGTGCAGATCCAGGAAAGAGCAATTGAGACCTCTTTAAATCTAATCTAGCCTCTGGCTCTAAAACTCATTTGGCTCTAGGGA
>NC_048218.1:73871411-73903288 GCF_002007445.2 Ailuropoda melanoleuca
AGGGTTTGTAACAAAAAAATTAAAAAGAATAAAAAAATTAAGATAATTAAAAAAAGAAAAAAAACCCCTAGAACTATACAATTTTTTCACATTTTAAAAACTTCAAAAAATTGTAAGCAAACACTATTAGAAGAGCAGGGATTGAACATTTTTAAGAGCTACACATTTAAAAAATATTTTTGAGTTTTTTCAGTGATACATGTAGATGGAAGGAAGCTTTCCCTAACATTTACAGGTTCTGGGGCAAGTATACAAATGATTGTCAGATACCGTATAGGGAAATGTTCTCTTACACTGACCTAGAAAGCAAGGTAGGAGCTTAGAATTATCTAATTGTTAGGATATTGGCAATGCATGAAGAACCAGCCCTGGCTCAAGAATAGCACACCCTGCCCTTCTATTCCTAACTCCATTGACCTGTACCGTGAGGGGCCATGTACAAATGTGGACACCCCAATCTACCTATTCAAGCTCTCTTTACATATCCACAAAAAGGCACCTAGTGGTGTGGTTCATTTTGAGAGGAAGGACTGTAAGAGGAGGCCCAAGTTCATTCAGGCAGCTTGAGTAAAGAATCCCAAGATCTCGAGTCCCCAAACTATGGTCTAGAAGTTGGGGTGTGGTTCTGGTTAGGCATGTTTGTTAGCTTACTCAGATTCCTCACCTTGTAGGAGGAACATGGCCAGAGGTGGACCAGACTGGAGAACTTCTAAAGCAGTGGTGCTCCAAGAGTGGTACGCCAACTGATACCATGAACTGCTTATTACTGGTCCAAGATGAAATAAAGAACTTTACCAGAATGTAAGTAAACGAGATTATTAAACATGTTATTTTAGCTAACAGTTTTCTTCTTTCCTTGGGATGACTTGCTGAAGAAATCAATGTTAGCTTGCATCCTGATGCAAGCTCTTTATCTAGTCTTGGATCCACACATGAAGGGCTACTGATCTACAGGATATGGCTAAAACTGGGGCCACTCTTGACCAAAGCCAGAAATTAGAATTACAAGACACCAAAAAACAAACAATAGGAATCAAACATGTTTGATGCGCAACATATACCCAAATAGGTATTTCCAACATAGGGTTAGATATTTCCATTGTTCAAGACAGTCCCGTCAGAGGTAAAGTCACTAGTAAATTCACATTAGATCCTTCCTAGTGATAGCATCAGTGTGACTGAAAGATGTAAAAGACAAAATATGAAGACTCTGGATACTAAATACTTAAAAAAAAATCTGTAAAGTAAGATACGTTCTTCAGATGTGTCCTAACCATGTATTCTGTTTTCTTCCTAGACTACTACTACTAGTCATAATGAAATATGATGATTCTATGAAAATGATTTTGATAATCTAATGTAAATCCTTTTTGTTTCATTTTGGTTTGGTATTTTTTAAAAGTAGGCTCCAAGCCCAGCATTAAGCCCAACACAGGGCTTGAACTCATGACCCCAAGATCAAGACCTGAGCTGAGATTAAGAGACTTTAAAGGCTGAGCCACCCAGGTGCCCCTGCAACCAAATGTTTTTATTTCAGGACCATAGAAAATATTCAGTTGGAGCTATTATAACAGATGTTCTGATATCTTCTCCTTTAAAGATGTCAGAAATATTAACATTCAAATTTATAGAGTTAATTTCTTAGGAGTTGCCTCCCAATAACTAGAGATTTTCCCTTAAGAATCACTCTAAGGGAAGAGTTTAATATATCTGCCTCTTTGTTTTAACAGATGTAACTACTTCACAGAGAGGCTGGCTATCAAAGAAACTTTAGCTTCAAAAATATTTCCCTTGAATATTAATCAGTAATAAAATGATTTAATCTTGGAAATTGCGATGTCATTCCATCAGAAAATGGATTTAATTTATACACATTTATTTTGCACACTTTAGAACAGTTTTTTTTTTACAGTAGCAGAATACCACTAAAATATTAAATCTAATAGACATTAAAAAAGAAAAATCAGCAGAGTGAATATAAGGAGATCATTTCAAAAGAAGTTAACTTGAGCTCAACAGCTGTAGAGTGCAATTTCATTCTTACATGGGCTTAAGTGTGCAGATCCAGGAAAGAGCAATTGAGACCTCTTTAAATCTAATCTAGCCTCTGGCTCTAAAACTCATTTGGCTCTAGGGATGATCCAGATATTCAGGTTCCTTTTAGGTCAAGACTGAATGAAATCTAAGAATGGAATTAAAATATGCCCCAACTACAAGAGGTCAGGAAGACTGGCTTGTTGATCACTTTCTTTTTATAGATATGGAAACTGAGTTCTGGAAAGGGAAAGTGACTTTTCATGGAACTTCAGGGTAAGTAACTTCAGACTCACAGAAAAATGAAATGATTTTCCTCTATAAATCAGGATGCACCCTCTACCGCTGCTGGCTCTGAAACTTACTGATTACCTTCTCTTAGTCACCCAAGCTTACTAAGAATAACTTGTGATATGTAAGAAGCACATTTTTTCTAGGATGGACCATCCAATTTTTGATACATAGCCACATCATTTATTCTTTCAGCCAAATATATGCTGAGCAACTTCTATGTTCAAAGTATTGCTGGGCATGATGAATCACAGAGAGATGGTTAAAACACTCTTACTATCATCAAAAGCTCACAATCTAGTAAGGGGTGATAAGAAATAGATAGAAATATCTGATGTGATATTTATCCTACAATTTTTGAAGGATCTAATACTTGGGTAATTAGTAAAGATTATATCCCATGGAATATATGGGGTTTGAAGATCAAAGCTTCAAATATGAGATCCTGGTTGGGATTCAACGTGTTTCCCTGGGAAGGAATAGAAACAGTATAAGTTGCCAAGGCAAGCTGGCAGCTCAAGAAGGAAGCGGAAGTGATTATAGGAAGCAGATACCAGAGCCTAGCTGAGAAGGAAAGTCGATAAAGTACCTAACTAAGAGAAGGAAAAGGAAAGAACCAGTTCACCACAACTACAACCCAGGAATGTTACAGCTGAAATAGTGTCAGAATAAAAGAACTTGGTCCAAAACATGTTTATTTGAAGATAAGTGCCAGGCTCTATACGCTATTCTGGGTACTTATGTTTGAAGTGGGGAGGCAGCATTCAGTGATTGTCAAAGAAGTCTATACTTCTATTTTCTATCAGACAACAGTCACACTGTACCATGCCTATCAAATCCAACTAATAATGAGGACGGACAGGTCCCATTTGGGTCTTATATATTTGAGAATTTTTTTCTAATGAGGTTTTCAAATTGTTTGAGAATAAATCATTGTAATATGATCCTAAAGAATGAATTCTAAGGACAGCAATATTCTGTTGTATAATTTTTTTTCTTCAAAGATTTATTTATTTGAAAGAGAGGGAGAGAAAGAGTAGGGTAGGGGTGGAGGCAGAGGGAGGGAGACCATCCTGAAGCAGACTCCCTGCTGAGCCCAGAGCCCTATGAGGAACTTGATCCTAGGACCCCGAGATCATGACCTGAGCCGAAATCAAGAGTTGGCTGCTTAACCAACTGAGCAACCCAGACACCGCTACTGTATAATTTTTTTTTTTAAGATTTTATTTATGTATTTGACAGAGACAGCCAGCGAGAGAGGGAACACAAGCAGGGGCAGTGGAAGAGGGAGAAGCAGGCTCCCAGCGGAGGAGCCCAATGTGGGGCTCGATCCCAGAACACTGGGATCACGCCCTGAGCCGCAGGCAGATGCTTAACGACTGCGCCACCCAGGCGCCCCGATACTGTATAATTTTATATAATCATCTTAATCATAGAGAATTTCTAGAATGTATAGAAAAGAATACAAGTAATAATCACCCATAACTTACCAACAACGACCCAAAGTAACTATTGTTAAAATTCTGGTTTTATGTATGAATATGTATGTAGGTAGACATATAAATATGATATGTGTATGTGTAAGAGGTGATTAAATGTTCACATCTGGAAAATATTGTTTTATATGCCTTGGAAATTCATGAAAATAAACTTCATTAATAATCAAAGAAATGCTTTAAAAAGAAGAAACTATTTTTCAACAAATTAAAAATGACACAATTAGTGTTCTAGTTGAGCCAATGTTCTAGCTGAAAGCAACTGAAAAAGGACCTACCTGTCACCAGGTAGAAGTAAGCTATCCTCAATGAGGATCCTCAAATATCTTACCCACAGAGAAAACAAATAATTGTTATTTTAAGCCACTAAGCTTTGAGTTAATTATGCAACATAGTTAATAGTAACAAGAGTACCTAGTGTGTAGTATGAAACATTAGTACCTCGTAAGCTAGTTTTGAACTCGGCAACCAGCATCCAGAAACATAATTCAGTACCTAAAATTAGTCACTGAAAGGTCACGCTTTCAAAGACAGATTCTCTTGACATGGAAATGAACTGCCATTTTCTATAGTGTTATTTCTATATATACTATTTCTTGTAAGATTTTAACCATAAACTAATGTCTTATGTGCTATTTCTTATAATATTTTGCTTATATGGTATTGTCATGTTTTTTAATAACATAATAATATGTTTTATGATTATGTTCTATCTCTGCACAGGGTGTAAGTTGGGTCATTTAACAAACTAAGTCAGCATTTGAATCTAATTGCAATGTATGGCAGTCTGGACACCAAGGGTTCCTGAGAAGGAATTTCGGATTGGACAAAAAGATCCTACTTCACGCAATGATTTGAGGTTGTAGGCTAGTGTTTTGGCAAGCCCTGTACTCTTCTGAGTCCCTCATTCCTCATTTCCAAACAGAGGGTTAGAGAGCTGTTGATGTCTAAATTGCCATCTAATCAAATCTTACGAATCTGGACTTAAACTACCAAACCACATATTTCTACAGTGCTTATTGTAATTTATCTCTTAAGCATGTTCCTAACACAAAGAAAGATTATAAATAGGTTTTAGATTTCTAAAACCCAATTGGTGCAATTTTAGAAGATAGCTACTGGAGAGAGGACTGTCATGATTGAGATCATGTGATTGATACTAACTTTTTTTATCTAGAAATTTGTTCTAAAACCCTAGAAATGAACCAGAGTTCTATGAAGATCAAGATTCTGCTTTATTTTATGTAAATATTTCAAGGCAACTTAGACAAAATGCTTTTAAAAATTACTTCAAGTATTTTAAAAAGATGAGGGGCGCCTGGGTGGCACAGCGGTTAAGCATCTGCCTTCAGCTCAGGGCGTGATCCCGGTGTTATGGGATCGAGCCCCACATCAGGCTCCTCTGCTATGAGCCTGCTTCTTCCTCTCCCACTCCCCCTGCTTGTGTTCCATCTCTCGCTGTCTGTCTCTATATCTGTCGAATAAATAAATAAAATCTTTAGAAAAAAAAAAGATGAAAATTAAACTGGGCGCATGCAGGAAAGAATAATTAGGATGGTGAAGTACTTGACACCATGATGTTAGGTGAAAGAGCTGGAATATTTATTCTGGAAAACAGACTGGAGGAGCGTGTGTAGCAAAGAGGATAGTTTATTCTTTGTGGCCCTTAGGGGAAGAACAAGAATGGATTCATGGGATTAAAGAGAAAAATATTTGACTCATTATCTGTGAAAGAATTTATGAAACTGAATAGAGGAAATCTCATTTAAAATGGAGTTGGGAGGCCAGAAGAGGGAATTCTCATGCCCTACAACTCTTTATCAGTTGCAGACACCAACAGGAAGAGACATACCTTGCGTTCCCAATGGGAAGAAGCCTACTCTAGTATTCCAGTTGGAGAAAGGAAGAATTTCTTCCCCCCACCCCAGCAACAGCTTAGCCAACAATACCGCAACCCAGCCAGTGAGAAACTGGCACCACCCTGAACTTTCTTGCTCCTCCAATGGACTTTTGTTCAAAGCAGCTACTCCCAACTCCATGCTTTTCTCTATAAAGTAATTCTCCCCTCCTCTGATTTCCAGACTTGCCTATGGTTTCCCATAGCTTGTCCCAAATTGCAGTTTCTCTGCTATTTCCAAACAAACCCATTTTGCTCACAAAATAAATGGCGATTTTACAAGGTTGACATTTTTTAAATGCCCTCACAAAGGTGTCAAATGGATTATAATCACTTGAGAGAAATTCCTCCAAGTAAGTTCAAGAACTAGTTTCATTTTCAGGTTACTCCAAGAGTCTAGGTGATCTGTTTATATGCATAAAAATACTTCTGATTAAAAAAGAAGTTTCTGTACAGACTATTCCTCCTGGATTTGGGGCAGGAGAAGGGCAAAGGCTTGAGGCTGCACTTTGGGGATGGTTAATATTGCAGATTTTTTCAGGAATGGCAGAATCAACTCCCAGGCAAATGGTCCCATTACAGGTCTGAAGCATTCCCAAGGTTAGCAAACCTTCAAAGACAAACACACATTTCTCTAAATGCTCCTGCACCAAAATTACATCAATGTGTTCTTAAATTCTTGTATTTTAAAACCCATGATTTTCTTGTGGTGAGTGCCTCAGAGCCACTGGAGACTTCGAGGATGAGGACTTGCCAAAGCCAGTTGTGGCCCAGGCACGTGTGCCAGCTGGACAGTCATGCTTAACTTTGGGTTTCTTATTTTCCTTCTTCTTGCAGCTTAGAGTAAAGGACCTTTTCTTGGCTTTCTTGGGCCACAAATACTGGACTCTGGGCTGAAGTAATCTTTAGAACTAGGCCGTCATAGGGTACCTCTGAGGGAAAGTAAGATTTCTTTTCCTTTCAAAGGGATTTGACCAGAGCCATTTTCCACCTAGGAGCTTCCATTAGAGAATTCAGAGCACCCTTTCTGCTTCTTCACATTTCTGAAAAGAAGAACAGCTTTTCTCTGCATATTTCATAGCTTGAACGCATGTCCTTATTAACACTATGGGCTCCTGCCATGTGCGTGTGCTTTTAGATTCCTGGATAACCTGCTGATGCACCGAAACACAAGCTATAATTACACATAAGAAATGACCAGTATCAAAATGTTATTACCATTCTGGCTTTTCAGACTGGAATTTTAGTACTGTTGAGTTTCCTAGATTCCCTGTCAAACAGTGGTGGAGACAAGTGCTGAAGAGCACAGTACAAATCCCCCAATTTACAATTAAACAAATATTTGCCCTAAGATGTTGAGTATTGATTGAACATACAAGGCAAGTCTCTTTTTTCCTTGCCTGGGGCTCTACCAACCACACCCTGCTTATTCATAAGACATGTTCTCAGCCTCCATGGAGTTCCTAAGGCCGTGACTAAGTGTCTGGCTACTATAATAAAGGAGTCTCTTATGGAAGAAAGAGCCCAGAAATCAGAGTTATTTGGTTAAACTAGATACCAAATACAGGGTTGTATATTAAATATTCAAATATAAGCTTCTTTCCTTCTAAAAATCTCAAATGGAAAAAAATACCAAAAAATTAAATAGTATGTATTCATAGCATGTGAGACAGGAAGACTAATTGTCTAAAGCATCTTGAAATGTACGAAAATATAAGAAAATCTTGTTATATACATTCTAAAGGTAGCATAAGTGTGAATATAAGACATGAGTTCCATCTTTATGTGCACATATTAGAAATCAGTTTGCATGCAAATGCATTAACTATGATTATTAGCTTCATTCTTATGTTAATATTCTGTATATTATACACTGGTCTCTAACATTCAAGTGTTTAATAATATTTTTGTTAGTTTTCTTTCAACTGATAGCAATACAGATCACTCTTTTGATCCATTTTCATGGCAAAAGTTGAAATATTGATGGGGAATTTCAGCTCTTTATGACACTACTATGTGAGTTTAAGGAAATGTGCCTTTTTTATCTTTGGAAAACCAAGCCAATTCAAGACACGTTTATCTAGTGCTACTTTAGAAGGTACTACCTTTACCTAGAGACAATTAAGTTTCTAAAGAAGAAAAATGCAGTAACATGTATGCAGAACGTGATCACGTGCACATGGACTGGAAAATGCAGGAGGAGCTCAGGGATTTGTGACATCGTGTGACCAAAGTCTGTAGAGTGGTGGCAGGAGGCAATATGGTGAAGATTAATCTAGAAGAATGAGTGAAGAGCTTGGATCTTATTCTACTGTATGAATCCTACTGCCCATCTTCTACCATCTTTAACAATACATTAAAGGAGTTTTAAGAAAGATAAAACTCTGGAGGTAGATAGCCCGGGTTCAAAACTTGGCTTCTCTACTTCATATGTAACTTTGGACACTTTTCTTACCATGCCTCTGGTTAGACAGTTGTCAAATGGGGATAAAGATAATATAGACTTTGTTCAGTTCTTATAGGGAATACATAATGAGTATGTTCATGTTGAGTGAGTGCTCAATACATCTTAGCCATTCATATTAGTACCAAAAAAATTCATTTTTTATTTTAGTGAATTTCAGTCTTATTTCTGGAAGAATTCTTTAATGTGAAATGTTAATTTCAATACTATCCTCTGTTGTGACTTAGTATTATTTTAAATGAATTTGGAGCTGTGGAGATAAGGTTATATTCTGAAAAGGAGGATAGGAACCAGGTGGGTTAGGCCAGAATCTTGGTTCTACTAAGTATTTGACAACAAAAAAGTAATTTAAATTCTCAGAGGATCATCTCCTTAGCTGTAAAGTGGGGATGATTCTTGTCCTACTTCACTGTTCTAGTTTCCTAGAGGTCACTGTCATTGACTGAACCTGGAAAAGTAAGTAGGAAGCAGACCAGGCAAGGCCTTGCAGATGTTAATAAGGATTTGGTCTTCATCCCACAGGCAATGGAAAGCTATGTGAAGATTTTTGGTAGGAGAATGACCAAATATTAGTTCTTAAAGACCATGCTGACAGCAATGTGGAGCATGTTTTGGAGGAAAGTAAGAGTAGATGAAGGATGCCATATCAGAGTCCATTACGGTAACAATAACAGTGGCCTCATTTGAGGTGCAGACACTCAAATTGAGCGATGTGTGGACTGAGAACTGTCTTGGAGATAACACTAACTGGAGAAGCTGGTTTGGGAGGAAAGAGAATGGGAGGAGTCAAAGATGACAAGCAGGTGTGGCCTTGAACAAGTGGTAGAAAGTGGGGTCACTGACTAAGCAGACTCAGCAGCACTGAATGAATAGCAAATGCTATTGGTGGAGGAGGAAGATAATGAGTTAGTTTTGAATGTATGTTGAGTTCATGGTGCCTATGAAGCCTCTAAATATAATTNAAAAAAAAAAAAAAAAAAAAAAAAAAGTTTGGGTTAGTGGTATAGATTTGGTATCCATTGTCAGTGGTTTTA
Organism: Ailuropoda melanoleuca; assembly: GCF_002007445.2. Lineage (NCBI taxonomy): Eukaryota > Metazoa > Chordata > Mammalia > Carnivora > Ursidae > Ailuropoda > Ailuropoda melanoleuca. The sequence continues at coordinate 73,880,628 of NC_048218.1, forward strand.
TCCATTAAAACCAGAAGAGTGGAATTGGTGATATAGTCCCAGATAGATGGTGGAAAATAGAGGACAGGAAGCTAAGATCCATAAAGAAATGTGATAGTTCAATAAAGGCAGATGAGCCTTCAAATAAGACTACAGTAAGCAGCCAGGAAAAAGAAAACTAGAAGTTTGTAAGTTTTAGAAGCTAAAGGAACAAAATGTTTTCAGGAGGAGAAAGTAACTGACCATTTTGGAGATGACTGATCTTAATAAGCTAAGGAATAAGAAGTTTCTCCTAGATTTGTTAAAATAGAAGACATCGAAAATCATGGTGAGGCAGTTTTGGTAGAATGTAAGAGGAGAATCAGACTGCAGAGGGTGGAGGAATTCTCTTGCAGTGTTAAGACTGATGATTGGAAACTGATTTGCATACTTTGAGAATCAGTCCAGCTGTGATTTTTTTTCTCCAATAGTGCACTGTACATTGGGTACAGGCACAGAAAAGTTGAGAATTCAAAACTCACATTGATTCAGGGGATGTGGTTCGTTGGCAAGGTGGAATGAGAGGGGAACGGACAGGGAAGTTAGGGAAGAGAGTGGTGGCAGCAATGACCGTGGACATTGACCAGATAGAAGGAGGGTACAGAGCTGACAGATGGAAGCAAGCAGAGGAATCGAATTAATCAGTAATTGCATGGAGGCTGAATTTCAGCTGTTCTAAGGGTAAATGAGCCAATAAGATGGAATTTATAGGAGGAGACTGTAGTCAGAATCCGAGATTTTGTTATTATTTGTCTGACAGGCACAATAGTTTAGGTGCTGACCAGAGAAGGTTTGCAGTTTGGGAAATAGCTATTCATTTTCCTTGTTACGGACTAAGGATCTGAGGGTCCTTGATGTCAAGTACCCATTTGTACCTCCAAAAAGTGACATAGTAGTATGACTGCTTGAGAGCTAACGTCTCAGAGGAGACTCCATAGCTGGAGAGCAGTGGGGTTAAACTCCAGGTAGGAAATTTGGATAAATGGATCTGGAGCTGAAAAATGAGTTCTGAGTTGGCAGTACAGATCTGAGATCCATCTGAATATAGGTGATCAAAAAAATCTATGCAAGGTTCAAAATCTAATTTTTCAGATTTCGGAATATTTTGCAGTTTAGGTCACAGAATGTAGTTTGTTTGTTTGTTTTTGTTTTTGTTACTACAAACAAAATACATGTTAACAATGTTACAAATCACTGACAAGCCAAAAGAAGAAAATGAAAATAACATACACTCTCACCATGGAACTAAACATTGTTATTACCTGACACGTTATCTCAGGTCTCTCTCCTGGAGGCATATGCATATCTAGACAAGTTTTATAGAAACAAGCCAGAACTGCACATATTGTTTTATAGTATTTTTTCATTAAGGTAGGTATCATTAATATTTTTGTCACTAAATATCTACAACATAAATTTTCACTCCTTACAAAGCAATATTTATCTGTCCAGCTCCAGATACGATACAACATTCAAAGGACATATTCTAGTTTTTAATTCCACATTGAAAGAGAAAAGTTTTCAAAGCACTGATTAGATGTGTGCTTTGGGATACGTCTCTTCTCTCTAAGCCAGGGTGTTGAAAGGATTGGATTAGTGGATCTGTAAAATCTTTTACAGCTCTATAATTTCTGTTCTGTTCTATTTTATTCTCTTCTATTTTAAAACATTAACTGGTAACATCCTACTAAATTCAGTATGTGGTAAATGTATTCATCTGATTATACTTAGAAGAAAACTGGGACAGAGAACGTTAAGTGGCTAACACTGATTTCTCAGTAGAGTGAGAGCCAGGGCTGGGAATGCAGCCCCGAGTGCCTTGCTCCAGTATGTGGAGTTCGCTACTCAGCAGAACCCTGCTGGTCACCCCACCCTGCCACTCTGAAATACTGACTTACCCAATTTGAACCTCCGAGGTTTCTGAGGTTTCAACATCACGAACGGGTTTCAACATCACTAACCCTTATGGGCCAAAGCCTGCTTTCCAGTCCCAGTGTGGCTTCCTTCTGGACATCCCCCCTTTCCAGGCCAGGATTCCAGCTCAGCATTTGTAACAAACCTCTGCACTCTGGATCCAGGAGTCGTATCTTGCCCTGTTGTCAGATGCCATTTTAATCTTTGGTGATTATTCTGTTGGATCCCGCCACTGAAGCGGATTCCAGTATTCTATTCATTTTAACGTTTCTTTTGCAGTTTTCGTCACAGTGTAATTTGTTTGGGGGCAGATTGGAGTCTGTGATTACAGACTATCATTACATTAGTCAGTGCAAACCTTGGCATTTATAGCTGTTTCTCTTTTGTGGTACATTTTTAAAGTTGACTTTTATTAAATTTTCATGAAGATACAGTACTCATGCATGGTCGACAATAAAGGAAGGCAAATGCTTTATGGAATTCATGAGCAAAATAGAACTCAAATTAGGAACTCTAATGTCAATTTCCCTGATTAGCAGTTCATACCAATATTAAAAATAAAAGGGTATTAGGCATCTACACTGAATGAATTTAATTGGGAAGTTTTTTATACACAGGGTCTTGATGATAATAGCCCTTATTTCAGGAAGTCCATCAAGGTAGCTGCTTCACTATCTCCCTGGATTATGGTGGAAATGGAAATACGTTTGAAAAAGTAGGATATCATTAGTATCTGTTCTTTTATTTGTACATGGGTAATATACACTCACACAGAGTTGTGAGTTTTTTAAAATCTTGCTTAAAAGTTGGGTGATCAAACACACCCTCAATAAGCAATCGCCCTTAGAAGGTTTGATGATGGACATTCAAGAAGCCTGTCAGGAATCGTAAACATTTTACTTTTTAAAAATATGAAGACAGAAAAGTAATAAACTGGTATTTATTTTTCTGGGGAAATTTTTTATTAAAGTTTTTTCTTAAATGATAAAGAAAATTCTTCAAATGCTCTTCTCAGCTGACCCCCAATCTAATATTCACACCTAAACTTCTTGAGCATCTTTATTCAGAGCCCTTTAGTTATTTCACACTAAGTATAACTGAACCAAAATTTCGTTTCCTCTTCTCAAAAAAAAACTTCTCTCAGTTTCCAATCATGGTCAATGGTATCTTCCTTACTTTATATAAGTGTAAAATTTTGTTCCATTTTTACTTCTCTTAACAATCACATCTAATAAAAATCTGAGGATACCTCTTCCCTTCACACCCCATAATTTTGCATACATTGATAACACATACATAAGACCCATAAGATCTTTGACATACCACAATTTTAAATGAGTTATTCAGCCACACAAATTTCTCCTTAGAAAGAGGGACAGAGACAGGAAGACAGAGAGCAAGTGTTTTCCTCAAATTTTACATCTTATGCTTAAAAAAGGGATATCCCTAGACCAATATTCAGTAATCTTCAAATATTGGTGCTGTATATAACATTTATAAATGAAGTGCTTTGTTATTCATTTTTTTCCTGGAGTCATGATCTACTTATTACTATATTGAAATATTTGTCATACTTTTTTTACATTTTAAAAGCCCTTTTGTTAACACTTATTAAAACTATTTTATTTTAAAGATTTACTTATATATTTTCAGAGAGACAGAGTGCATGAATGGGGGGAGGCGCAGAGGAAGACAGAGAGAAGGGAAGCAGACTTCCCTCTGAGTGCAGAGCCCAACATGGGGCTTGATCCCAGGACCCTGAGATCATGACCTGAGCCAAAACTGGGACTGACTCTTAACTGACCGAGCCACACAGTCACCCTTTATTAAAACTATTTTAAAGTTAATACTCTGTTAAAAAGGATACAGGGAAATTAACTTAAAGTATACCAAAATAAATAGTATGCTAAACTATAAAGGAAGTTTTCATATATCTTGTGTGTGTCTGCTTTTTTAAGGGGGAGGGGCAAAGGAAGAAGGAAAGAGAGAATCTCAAGCAGACTCCCTGCATAACCCAGAGCCTGATGTGGGCCTCGATCTCAGGACCTTGAGCCAAAATCAAGAGTCAGATGCTTAACCAACTGAACCACCCAGGTGCCCCATTACCTGTTTTTTAATATACAGTAGAAAGAACATGTGAAATACTGAGAAGCAGCACTTCAATAAAACCAATCAGGGCTGGTTACATAGATGGGTATTGCCTTAAGAATTAAAAATTATGCTAACAATGGATATTTAATGAAATGAGAAAGTGTTCATAATATAAAAGTTAATAAAGAAATTATAAAACAATATGTACAAAACAGACCTGCTTTCACTAAAATAAATGTGTATGTGCTTCTAGGAAAAAGACCTGAGAGATGTATTTCAAGCAGCTTTACCAACAATAAGCCTAAAATTTTTACCTCTATCAGCTTGTGTCTCTGCTTATATGTAATATCTTTTCAAGTAAACTTCTGACTGATTTTGGTGCTAGAGTTATGCTGGCTCATAAAGAGAGATGGCTTATAAGTAGAGAATGCACTCTTTCTCTACTTTCTAAAAAAATTTGTATTCCTGGAATTTATAATAAATGCTTATAAAATTCACCAATAAAGCTATCTGGGCCTGGAGTTCTCTATATGATAAATTTAATAATTATAAATTTAATTTATTTAGCATATACAGGGTTATTCAGGTTTTCTTATGTTAGTTTTGGTAATTTGTTAAGTAAAATAAAATATGCCTTGAGCAGGAGAGGAAGAGGAAAGAGAAGAAAATTAAAAACACCAATACTCCTGTGACCACTGATGGGAAGGGAGATAAAAATAAGAGCCTAGAAATGTGTATTTCCTGTCGACTTACTTATAATCATATAGTGCATATTTTTTGCTTGAAAAAAAAGACATGAAAAATGCCTAATCTGAAGTGAGTTAAAATACTGCCAATGTCTTAAGCAGTCAATAATTTCTGCATTTCTGATTTCCAGTATTGACTTAAACAATAGCAGGTCTTAAACATTAAAATGGAAATTAGTCTGCAAATAGTGGATTCTTATAACTTGCAAAAAAGCACAATGAATCTACAAGTCATTGCTATAAAAATGTCAAGAAAGGTAATTTTCATTGTCCACTTTCACTAAATTAAGTTGTATTTTAAAAATATACATGCCCCTCACAAATGTGAAGTTTTACTTTTAAGTACTGACACAAAAGACAAGTATATCTCTTTTTAAGAGACTTCCTCCTTAGAGTTCACATAAATCCTACTAAGGATTAAGGTGGACTGGTGAGAGAGATTTAAGAATTTAGGTAAAATTGAAGAGAACGTACTAGATTATATGTTAATCCTAAAATTCAGATATAAATTAATGCAAAGTAAATTCACATACAAAAATTTTCCTTAAAAAAAATTCTCAACTGCTCTGCAATGCTACAAGTGTTACAGGTATTTTCACAAACACAACAGAAAATATGATAAATCAAACAAATGGAAAATGCAGGTCTGGATCAATACAGAAAACTAATGGAAGTCATAAAGTTTAGAAATGGCATTTATGGCAACATGATTGTCCCAGTTTATGTGACCAATATGTATCTTGGGTCCTAGAAGACAATCTTTGTAGTCTCCTCCAGCCTCAAAGTTCCTAGCTCAAAAATCAGCATTTTCATTTGAATAAAAGTTTGTCAATTTTGTGTTTATCAAGAGGAATAAAATCTAAAATGAGTATAAAAGAAGAGTTCACGTGTTCTCATTTAACAAACTTTTACTGATCCCCACTATATGTAAATTACCAAGTCAAGGATGAGTGGGAAATCAGTCGGACAACTTTATGCCCAGTTTTCTAGATCGCCACCACCTCTTGGCTCTGGCCACTGCGGTGACAATCAGGCATATGCAGATAGACCCTAACAGTGCCTCACTTCAGCATACCACAGTCTCTTGGTGTTCGCCCTAGGGCTTCTCTTGTGTCTCCTTCTAGTATGCTGTGGGAGCTGACAAAGCCTTTCTAGAATAGCTAGAAAGGTCACATCCTGCTTAACTTGTGAGGAGAGGGAGTCAAGGCATAAGAATCCCTCTTCTGACTGTCTGGGGCTGACAGCTCTGGGACATATTTTTTGTGTTCTTCAGAAACTCTGCAGAGGAATTTAGTTCTGGTTGTCCATAAGCAGAACAACTCAATGTACCTTTGGATTAGTCTGCCTTTCTTTCCTACTTTACTCTCACAATTCTACTACTCTCCCTCTCTGGAATCACTTCCTACATGTAGAACTTCATATGGATCTCGGCTTTTTGGGAGAACAAAAGCTAAACATTATTTAAGGATGTGTGAGGTATACCCTTCCTACTACAAGAAACTCATATTACATATATTTTCAGTTTAGCTCAAGTACAAGAAATACTGTTAGAATTATATTATGCAAAATAATTTTGCCCTAGTTGTGTCACGGAACTTGTCCTTAAAGCACGTAAGTGGCAGAGCTGGAATTCAAAAGTTGTTTATATCACAATTTATGTCCCAGTAAGAACAAAAGGTCATGCTCGAATAAGGCAATGGAGGAGACTTTAATAAATGAGACACTTCCCAAAGTGTAGGTAGGGTTAAGTAAATTTAGAGAGGGATGGTAAGCCTACCCTGGGGTCAGGAATAGCAGGGAGACATTACTACTACTCCTGAACTGAAGAGTGAGGGGAAGGAGCAATTGACAGAAACTGAGATTGTAGCTCTAAGGAGAGAGTGACCTTTCAAGATCTGTGGCTTTGGGGACAGGAAAAAAGCCAAACCACTGCAACCTAGGAGGGAGTGATCTAGGGGAAAATACCATACCACCCACCACATACTGGTGGGGGAAGTCCACTGAGTGAGTAAGTGAAAGTCTGTCTACCCAGAATCCAGAGCTCCACCAGGCTAGACAGTTGTTAATGGGAACAAATTCTGACAATGCTCCATTTACTAACCTGTAGTCGGAATGGGCTACAAAGGACAAGGGAACATTGCAGAGGTCAGCAGCTGAAAAAATAAAAAGGGGACTTTCCTACCTCACCTGGGTGACACTGATGAAATAGAAAAGAATGTGGGACAAATGGTGGGCAAAGGAATAGTTTAATTAGAGATTAGACTCTGGGGGTCCCAGAGAACAATGGACAGAAGAGTTCCCACCAGAGTAGAATGAAAGCCCAGTCGACTCTGAGAAGGCAAAGAACTTTTCCAATCTCCAATGAATGGGTAAAAGGATATTATCTATATTAAGACCAACCAGGCAGATTTTTGACTACAGAATAATGATTGTTGAGTATCTCCTATTCTTTTCCTTTCTGAATCATAGCTTGTATAGTGGTACGTCCCTGGTTTAACACTATGCAAAGTGTGTGGAGGGGAACAGATAACTAGTTTGATTACTTAGTAGGTTGCTGAAACAGGAGCCATGCTTGCATCTGAAGAAGAAGACAGCAAGTCATCTGAAGATCTTGGACTTTGAGCAGCATACAGTGACAGGATAGGTCGTTGGAATGGTTTTCATGGGTACATCATCATGAAGGAGAAAATAGAAACTTGGTGGCTGTAAGTATGGACTCTGGCACTACTAAGCCAATGCTGACCAATATCTGTGTTCTCTTTTTGCTTGGCCCACAGCTAGACTACATGTCCTAACCCAATAGCAGATTGTTGTGGCCAAGCAATATGTCTCATCAGTGAAAGTAAGTGGATGTAATGAATGTCATCCCTTGGGAGTTAAGAACTTTTTACATGCTCTACTTTCTTTTGGCTAAAACCTGAACACAAATATCCTGTGAGGAATATAAAGCCCTATCTTCTACATAATCAAAGGAGTTTGAGTATTGAAAATCAATTTGTGGAATATAAGTTAATTAAATATAAAGGGAGGGGGAAGTGGCCTTCTATTCTGTGAAGAGTTGACTCAGAGATTTTTTTGTGGTGTTATGGCAGTCAGCCTTATATGATTAATATGAAGATGAAATATTTCAGTTACATATTACATAAAAATAAAACAATAAATTAAAAAATAGTAAGATAGAAAACAACTACAGAAATTGTAAGAGGTTTCTTTAAGATAAAGTGAAATGTTTATGTCAAGAAGAGAGACCCACTAAAAATAACAGGAATAAAAGGAGTAGAACTCTAGATTAAACACAGATAAAATAGAACACAAAGAACAACTGTGTGTGTGCCTATTTTAGACAAAATGAACACTTCCAGAGAAATATAATTTATAAAACCTGAGACAAATAGAAAAAATTAGTCATATTACCACTAAACACACATGCACATACACACTCTTACACAATCCAGCTATTTTTAGAGTTGAAGTATGCCAAAGATTCAAGGAATAGAACTACAAACTTTTCCAGAGAACAAACTCTAAGGGATTGTGCCATACCTTTATGAGACTAGTTTAACTTTAATGCCCAAAAAAGATGTGGATAGCATAAAAAATAATAACAAGCTAATCTCACTTATGAATATATATTCAAAAAAGAATATATAAAGTGATATATTTTAAGAATATGGTAAAATTATGTTTATCTAATAATGTACATTGGATTCAATTTGGAAAAAAATCATTACAATAAATACATCAAAAAATAAAAACCATATAATCATCTCCTTATATTTATGAATGTTTTGTTAATAAGTATTCATTAATGATGAAAACGATCAGTATATTAGGACAAACCTTATTCTGAAAACAGAACACTACAAAATACTTCCTGTAAATGTCTAAGTTATAGTCTTTTCATAGTAGGAGTAAGACAAAGATGCATGCTATGACATTTCTAATCAGTATTGTAGTGGCACACAAAAGACAAGAAAAAATAAAATACATAGACTGAAAAAGAAAAAAATTCATTAGCACAAAGTAAACATTATTATCTACATGGAAATACCCCCCCAAAAACTGCATGTAAATTATTTAAATTAATAGAGTGAAGCAAGGTAGTTGGATACAGGAAGAAAATTCTGCTCTTGGGTATGCATTCCAAAGAAATTCTCAGAAAAATAAAGGATACAATAATGCAGATTATTGAATCAGTATTTGTGTTGGGTGACAGAGTACGACAGATAACGTGAGTTGTTCCTCTTTAACAGTAGATAATAACGTAGTAGATGTGGAGTGTTATGAAGCAATACATAGATCAATATAACAAAATTTGTGGGATGCAACTAATTTGATGTTTTAAGAGAACTTTATAAATCTTTAAATACTTGTATTAACAATAAATAGGGGCACCTGGGTGGTTCAGTTGGTTAAGCGTCTCCCTTCAGCTCAGGTCATGATCTTAGCAGGGTCCTGGGATTAAGCCCAGTGTTGGGCTCCCTGCTCAGTGGGGAGTCTGCTTCAATCTCTCTCTTTCCCTCTGCCCCTCCTCTCTGCTCCTGCTCTCTCTAATAGAAAAATAAAATTTTTAAAAAAATAAAGACAAAAGAGAAAAAACACAAACTACCGCTTTAGGAATGAAGGAGGGAACATCACTACTCATTCTACCTACAAACATTAAAATATAATAAGGCAATATTATGAACAGCTCTCCACCAATAAATTTGAGAATTTAGATGGCAAATTTCTTCAAAGACCACAAACTATTAAAACAGATCCACAAAGGAATAGAAAACCTCAATAACTTTATTAAACAATGTTAATTCATTACCACAAATCTACTCACTATCAAAACTGCAGGTGCAAATAGCTTTGCTGATGAATTTTTAAAAATACTTACGAGAGAGGTAATATCGTTATTACCCAAATGCTTTCAGAAAACAAAAGGGAAAGATTTTTCAACCTATTGCTGAAGACCTGACATCATGACAAGCACATTAAAGGAAAGGTTAATTATAGACCAATATCATTTGTGAGCACAGACTTAAATAGCCTCAAGATTTTAGCAGATATAATCCACAATATTTTGATTAATTATCAAGAGATAATTAATAGTGATGGATTTAGGTCCATCCCATGAATGCTAGCTGGTTTGTGATGTGAAAATCAATTGGTATACTTAGGCTCATCAATAGAAAAAAAGGCTAAAAATCATACGAGTACTTAAATAAATGAAGATTATTTGTCAAAATTCAACACCAATTCAGGATAACAGCTCTCAACAGACCGGGAAGATAAGGGAACTTTCCCAGCCTAATAAAGGACATCTGTGAAAAATATCCATCCGGCATCTTAATTATTGATGGAAGTCAGAGCATTTTCCTCATAATTGGAACAATACAATGCTTGTTTTTACCACTATTTTTATCCAGTATTTTAATGGAAGTTCTGGCCAATTTAATAATAAAAGACAAAAATTGAAAGGAAATTCACAGACAAGATGATTGTTTCTGTTGAATAGCCTAATAAACCTGTAAGAACTAGTAGAACATATGCCAAATTGAAGTCAGAAGGGCTTACTTTTTGGGGTGTCACTAAGGAATGGTGGCTAGGATGCTACATAAGTGAATGTGCTGGAAGGATGGAAATGTTCCATATCTTGACAGGTGTGTAGGTTACTTAATGTATGCATTTGTCAGTACTCATTGAACTCTATACTTAAGATCAGTGTATTTATAATGAAGGGAAAAAATAGGAATTTTATAGTGGAGAAACCTGGCCGACACTACCTTAATCAAATGATAAATGTTAACATCACCAGTAAGAAAATATTTTGATATGATACACTGAGAAGGACATAATATTACTTCTGTGTATTAGTTTCTTTTTTTTTTAAGATTTTATTTATTTATTCGACAGAGACAGAGACAGCCAGAGAGAGAGGGAACACAAGCAGGGGGAGTGGGAGAGGAAGAGGCAGGCTCATAGCAGAGAAGCCTGATGTGGGGCTCAATCCCATAACTCTGGGATCACGCCCTGAGCCGAAGGCAGAAACTTAACCGCTGTGCCACCCAGGCGCCCCTGTGTATTAGTTTTTAATGCGTAACTTCAATGTAATGATGAGAAAACATCAAACCTAAATCAAGAAATTATTCTGCAAAATGACCGAGCAGCACTCATTAAAATTCACAGATGAAAAACAGACCCAAGAATAAAGGAGAAATTGATATATGAAAACAGCATTATTTTAGATCAGTAGGGAAGTAATGAACAATTTAATAAATGATTTGCCCATGTGCCTTTTAAATGCAAACCAAGCAACCCACAGCCCACACCCAACTAACTTCTCCATTGGTTTCTCATACTCTGGGCCGCTATTCACCTGCGATAATCACAGCAGGGTCAGGTACCAGACAAGGGAGAGATACCCCCTATCTCTCAGAGCCACTGAAATTATTCAAACTAGCCAATCCTAAACCTGGTTAACCTGTCTTGCCCGTTCCTTCCCATGGAAACCACCAGAAAGGCTCTTGCCCGCCATTTCCGCTTCTCTACCTCCTGACAGATGCTGGTGATCCTACCACAGTATGGCATGCCCTTTCTCTTGACATCTCTAAATAACAAACTACCTTTTCAAGGGCATCTATCTCTGTTAGCTTTACTCTAAACAATAACACATATTAAAACAACATGATACTGCTAGACATACATGCCTTCTCTGGTTTCTTACTGTAAGAATGAGGAAAGTAATGCAATCTCCATATTTCATAAAGACATGGGAATTTACAGAGATGAAATAACTTTCCCAGAATTACAGAGCAGATAAGTGGCAACAACCCAAGAACCAAACTCAGATCTATGTAAAATTAAATTTCACATCCATTATTTAGGGGATATGAGCAGGATTTGCCCAAAATTTTATCAGTGCTCTTTTAGTTGACGAGTTAACTCTCAATGACATTTATGTAATGTTATCACAGTTTAAAGATATTCCTCTAGCATGTCGACATTTCCACTCTTTTTATGCTTAGTTTCTGGAATTATCGTTGCTCTTTCCTTCCTATCTATATTCTTTCAAGGGTATTTTCATGGAAAGTTGGGAGAGAAGTTGGGGGAAGGGGTCTCAGGTTCTGTGAGTCAGTGTTTTCCTTTTAAAATTTGTTTAGCATGCCTGTATTAAAATATACATGTACATCAAAATTAATTTCCCAGATCTTTATTCTCCTAGCTGAGAACCCAAGAAAGGGATTATGCACAATCATTTAATCTGTATCTTAAGGTCACTAGCTGCAAAGATTTAGACTACTTGTGGCCCAACATTAGACATCTGTATTGAGTTAAAATTCTGCTGTGCAAGCTATTATGACCTGAATTTACTATACAATCAATCATAGCATCACTAAGAAGGTATAACTAGACATTATAGCTCTCCAAATGTGATGCAAGATGAAATAAATAGCACCACTTAGAAGGTATTCTTTCAAAAAGAAATAACACAAACCCAAATTTCACCACATTTTTAGGGCCAAATTAGTATATACAAGATACCAGGAGTAGAGAAATTAACATCGCAAAACGAACAGCAAAGTAAATTTAGAATGTAGAAAATATTAAATGGCAACTGATCTGTGTATCTTTAACAGATAAGCAGTATGAAACGAATAGATAAAAGGAATGGGTGACTGTTCTAGATACAAAGAGAGGTAAGTGTGGATCCTACTTGAAAAAATCAATTGGAAAAATATATATTGTGAGACAATTGGGGATATTTGGTTATATAGGAAAATATCCAGGTTATTTTTAGAAAGGTATATAGGTTGATAGATACAGGGGGATAATAAAAAGTCTAGGTTTTGCTTTGAAATAAGACAAAAAAGGAAAAAGTCGTACAGATGAAACAAATGTGGTAAATCCTTAAAGAATCACAACATGTCATAGCATAATATCCCAAAGAGGTGTTTAATATTTTCCTTAGAGAGATTAGGACAAGATATTTAACCATGGATGAACAGTTGGTGAATTAGAATCTATTTCCTTTGCCACAATATGAAGGGAGCATATAGGGTTTTAAGATCCCTTTATTTATTTCAAAGAGAGAGAGTGCAAACACATGGGGGGAGAGGCAAAGGGAGAGGGAGAGAGAGAATCTCAAGCAGACTCCAGACTAAGCGCAGAACCTGACTGGGGCTGCTGATGTCAGGACCATGAGATCATGACCTGAGCTGAACACTTAACTGCCTGAGCCACCCAGGCACCCAAGGGAGAGTACAGTTTTTAAAAATTGTGTTCATTTTAAAGTTTTGTTACCCTTAAATTGGATGTATAATTCCTGAGGTTAGATTTTTTGTTTTATCCTTGTTGGGGAAATGTAAACTTTAGAGAGAAAAATAATAATCTGATCAATTCCATGGATTTTTGTTCTTATAAACGATGTTTAGCTTTGGCAAGCACTGGGAGCATGTAACAGTTTGTCTCCCTGGAGTAAAATAGAGCAACTTTATAATGTATGCGAATAAAATGACATTCAAACATTCAAATGTCAATAAAATGACACTCAAATATTAGCTAAAATTGTGTGCAAAAATAGGCTGGATAAAAATGAAGTAATGCTTTCTGTCTTAAGCTCATTTCTTTTTCAGAGCGTCTCGCCAATTTTAGAAAATATCAGATCTTTAAATTCTCTGTTTATGCTCTGTATTTAATTCCAGCATCCTAAGAGGATTTCTGAAGGTTTTCACAAACAAATGGATAATACTTTTTGGAGAATTTGGTGAGCAATTGTACAGATAGATGCACAGAAAGTAATCTCAGATCTGCCTCCTTTGAGTATTTGTAGCTAAGGACCTTAAAGTCCCACTGTCTTAACCTCATTTTGGAGAGAAGCGATGAGTTAAGGGATAAGTGATTATAAGCCTCAGGCCATGTGAATAGTTAACTGGAAGAATTTGTGTGTTCTTTTTAGTACAGTTCTCCTAGAATGCAGGGGATATATGAGATATGGATACAAGTGTACTAGATAAACAATGGAATATAATAGAATAAGGTTTTCCAGGAAGAAGGGATACTTGAAGAAAATAGGTGAGTAGATTATTGACATGTTCTTAGAAGAATAGTTTTACTTGCACACCAGGTTTATATAGGGAAGCAGGAAACAATAATTTTGAAAAATACGACATGGCCTTATGGGACAGACCTCAAATTTTTTATTAACATGTATAATCCCCAATCTAGAAATACCATGCACTCTCTGGAAAGAAACTGGAGGAGGCGGTGCTTGTAGAAATATGCAATTGAAATTGGACTTGGTAAGAAACATGCAACAGGGGAGAGGCAGAAATTGACGTGACTAAGCTTTTCAGGCAATCACAATAGGAAAAAGAAAAATCACAGCTTATACCTAAATTTAAGAATAGCTTTTCTCTATTTACTCAACAAGTATTATTGTGCTAAAAACATCCTCTCCTTTAAAAATGTAAATATGGATGACATTTTATACTTTTCCTATACAATAAATGGTGGTGTTCAGAAAAGAAATGTATTTCTCCGAAGGGCTTCAAAATTGAATTTAACTACCATGGAAACTCAGTTTGTGGTCTGTGACTATCCTGAACACTCAAATTTTCTCTTATGTGGTAGGCTGCACCTGACTGCTCTAGAAAATTCATTAATTTGTCCATTCATGCATGCATGTATACATTCAACTGAATACAGGCATGGTTAGGTGTTAGAGATATGGAAGTAACACGTACTTCAGTGTACTAATGTAAATTTCCTGAGTAATTGGTTTCAGGAAATAAGGGTGTGGTTCATCTAGTTCCTTCTCAGTACTCCTGGGAATATATAAGTATACACTATAAGCATAAAAGGACTTTTTTGTTTAATTGCCTAGCATCCTTTTTTCTTTTCTGATAACAGTAGTCTGTTTTTGTCTTGGTGAAGGAATTGTTCCTCCATGAGTTGAGTCTGGTGAGAATATCAAAGTGTCCCATGCTTACCACTCAGGATATAGGTATACAACACAAGTTATACTTGAGACTTTCTCTGGAATGTGTCTCAAGTGTCTGAAAAGTTTGGGATTGAATTACTGGCCTGTGTTTTCTACAAAAATTGTTCATCTAGACCACCAGAGCTGCCCTGGTTTTCTGCTTTGAGTCTAATTCTTAAGTTTTCCTTTTAGTTCATCTGTATGGAAATTCCCCTTCTGCTGTAGATGACCAGAGGCAGTACCCTACAATGAAGAAAGTTTAATAAACACAATGTGATGTAAGTTTTTCACAAAATTGTTTTAATAGCAACTTAATATACATTGAGAAAGTCATTTAATAAATAAACATAATTAAAAATACTTTAAAAATTGTCCATCAATGACTCTGTCTTTCTTTTCTTCAACTACAGAACTTAAACATCAAAATATTTTCTTCTCTCCAAGAATCTTATTTGTGAACATTTCCTCCAGTCTTCCTTCAACTCTTATAATACTATTGTTTTCTACTGTATGTGCTTAGTTTTATGCTTGACTCCCAGAACTGGCCTGAAAACTACCCAATGATAGCTATCTAGGGAAAGTGAAAAGAAAAAACCACAGTTCATGTTTTCTTGCTGTCTTGTTTTTGTTTTGCTTTGTTTTGTTTGGGGTAAGGGTTTTTGCCCCCCAGATAACTTCTAAAAGAATATATAAAATCCTAGAATATCACCTATCCGGGTTGAATGGAGACAGAGGAGTGGGTAGTTTTGTTTCTCTTAATATGACTAAACAACACTAAATATGATGTTCATGTCTGTCTTTCATCTAATATATGTCCTTAAGAAAACTCAAACGTGTGAGATTCATTTACTTTACCTATAAACTGGGGCAAATAAAAGCTTAAGTTTACTTAAGGAACAGTGAGATTCTACATATACGTAGGCACCAGTCTAAGTGGCTCAGAGTCCAAACCACAGTAGGCACAGCCTTCCAGCCCACAGTACATACTCTGCTCATGATCGAAGTGCTGAAGTGGAAACAGGAAGGTTAATGTGAGGAAAGGTAAAGGAAGTCAAAGGGAAGTGACTACTCTTTTAGGAACCAATGATAAGAGAAAGGTGGCTTTCAGGCTAATAATCAAGAAGGCTTTTGCTGGCTACTCTTTTCTTCCAGGAAAGGAAATAAAGTAATTTTTAAGGACTTGAGCAACAGAAATGCAAATGATTAAATGAAGAGAGCATCATTATAATCAACTGGAAAAGAGAAAGAAGGCAAAGAGGGAAATTGAAGCCCAAACAAGGGGAATAGAATGACAAGAATTATTCTATAAAATTCTCCAGGAAGACCAGGAATTCCATATTTAATACATCTCTCCAAAAACCTTATTCTTTCTCCATACATGAGCAAACTTGGATTGGGGTGGGAAGGGAGAAAGAAACAGCTCCAAACCCTGTGAAACTCCAGATGTGTTTGCCATTACAGATGTCCTGAAATTTCACCTGCTTGCCAACATGTATATCAGTGCCTTTTCATGAAAAGAAAGACCAAAAATTAAACTCATTTCCAATGTATTCTGGCTTTTCCATTGACCATTGAGAACTACCACTGAAGAAAACAAACCTGACACTCAGGGAAGCTCATTATTGCTCTTTAGTACGCATGAGAGATGATGTCAGTTTACCTAAGCTCTTTCTTCTGTACCTTCTTTCCAACAGGATAGGCAGTTAATTTACTCTGTGAATCTGAGTAATCTTTTTAAAAACACCTGGGGCCTCAGGTGTCAAATCAAAGCTAATGCAATTTTAAATAGCAAGCCAGAAGTTCTTCCAAATCCAGATATCACTAGGATACAGCACATTTAGGCTTAATAGTTTGAGACCTTTTTGCTATACATTTATATAAATATCTGAGTAGCAACTGCTTAATTATCACAAAATTTTGTCAATGAGAAACATTTGTAGGAGAGTACAAGTGAACAACACTTACATTGTAGCTGCATCACGGTAGGCAAGTGATTTAACCCCTCAGGGCTTTAACTGAATTATTTTTAAAATGAAGACAAATAATTTACATGGGTGAAATTTTAATGCTTAAGAGTATCAAAATAAACTCCTTCCTTACCTATATGCTATAGATTTAGGGACTACTATTGGATTCAGATACTTCTATTTATACAATTCAGAAGAGGAAACTAGAGAGAAGAGAAGCATAAAAATAAATTGCCTGCATTCATTATATTACATTACAGAAATTTGGGGGATGGGAGTTGGAGGTTATGTCAAAAAGCTAAAAATGTTGATTAGAAATTTTGGTCACTGTCTTTCTTTCGGAGAGGCTTAATGACAGACATTACCTTGTTCCAAGCCAAATAGTTGAGAGCAGAGACCAGAGATCGAAACTCAGAATCCAGTAGTCTGACTGAAGAAGGAACAGAAGGCTGGCTGAACACAAAGCATAAGTGGACACCCTGCAACCTCCCCCTACCCCCACTCCTGGGTGGGACCTGTGTGACATTCTTCCAGGAATCTTCCAAGGATCTTAATGCTAATGCCTTGCTAGAGGGGAAAACAACCCTAACTTGACATTGGCAAGGCCTCAGGTAGCCTGTGAGTCTTCTTTAACATATGAAAATCCTTTTGAAAC
This sequence comes from Ailuropoda melanoleuca, assembly GCF_002007445.2. NCBI lineage: Eukaryota > Metazoa > Chordata > Mammalia > Carnivora > Ursidae > Ailuropoda > Ailuropoda melanoleuca. The sequence goes on from NC_048218.1 coordinate 73,897,986, forward strand.
CTCCCTTTTTCCCTTCCTTGAACATTTTTTTTTTCCCCCCCCCCCCCCCCCCCCCCCACTGGCTACACAGCAGCAGATCTTTCTGCCCAGGGGTCCTGTCCCTGTGCTTTAACAAACCACCATTTTGCACCAAAGACGTCTCAAGAATTCTTTCTTGGTCTTCGGCTCTGGATTCCACCCCACTGAACCTCACCTATATTCCACAACCCCATCATTACCACTTGTGAATTAAATTAAGTCCTTTAACTTCAAATTGACCTTTCATTCAATTAGAGAAGATGGGTGTCTTTGGTCTGCAAGATCTCTGGCAGGGGCTGCTGTGTATCCTCAATCATTCACAGGACTTCTGGACCTGCTGCTTAAATACCAACTCCTCATTTTATCTTTGCTACCTGCAAAAATAATACTGCCTCAAACTCATTTAGAAAGTGCGCTAAGTTCATAAACCACTTTTCTCCTTATTATATTAAATACTCCTCATAACTGCACCATGAGGAAGGCAAGGAAGATGATCATTCCGTTTCACCGAGGTGAAGTGATCTTCCCTGAGTTGCAGAGAAGCCAAGTCTCCTGTCTCTAATTCTATGGTGTTTTCCAAAACCCCCAACTGCTGCAGGGACACCAAGATGGATGACCCAGGGCCACCAAACTGACACATGGCCTATCTACCTCCACACACTGGCACAGATGACAGAAAGTCGGCAGCCTGAAGTATACAGTCCCTTCTCTAAAGAATTATAAATGGAATTACATAATAAATTACACACTCACTTAACATCTCATTAAAGTGTTTTGAAATAATTCTGCTATTTTCAAATAACGTCGGTTCTAGCAGAGGAGAGGAAAGGAGAGAGATGATGAGAGTCATAGAGCTGGCTGTTGGGTTCTGTGTCAGACAAATTCATCATGGAAGCATCAGATATATCCCTTCCCCATTTTGGGCCTCCCTATCCATCAAATGAAGCTAATCAAACTTGAGTAATAACTTCATTCTCAAAGCACCAATGTGAAGAATGGCAGACATCAACAGAGTCGGAGAGGACACGTGCTGCTTTATTCCTGCTCGGCACGTGCCTTAACTGTGTAAACTGTATTCTCGTTAACTGGTACCTCAGGAAAACTCCAATTTTATTTCCTAAATGCATTCAGATTCATAATGCATTTTCCTTTATTTTTTAAGGTCCTGAAAGTATATTTCTAACAAATCAGCTAAAACTGGAAAATATGTGTTGTTCTGTAAAAAGAATTCCACTCTTCTATTGATTTCTACTATTCCAGAAAGGCTGTTTCTGCATTTATTCTGGAACCAAGCTTGTCAGGGGGCTTCTATTTTAAACTTCACTGCTCTTTTTCTTTGAGAGATATGCTTATCTCTACACAAACATGGAAATAAAGTGAAAAGATAATTTGGGTAAAAAGAACAAGAATATGACTATGCATGATCTGCCAGATCGCCTTGATTTTTTATTTTTATTTTTTAAGGAATCTCTACACCCAGCATGGGGTTCAAATTTACAACTCCGAGATCAAGAGTTATTTCTTCCCTTGACCAAGCCCGCTGGTGCTCCTAAAACGACAGTTTGGTTTTGTTGTTGTTGTTGTTGTTGTTTTAATGTAATCTCTACACCCAATGTGGGGCTAGAACTCACAACCCTGAGATCAAGAGTCCCATCCTCTATTGACTGAGTCATCCTCCTTGATTTTTAATGGGAGACTTATTACAGATAAGGTTTTTCTAAAGCAGCACCCTCCCAAACAGTTTACTGGCAGACATTATAAAAAACAAAACTAAGTCCATTGCCTCAAGATGCCATTTATTATGAATATAAGACTTGCTGAGGTTGGGTCACCTTATTTATATTTCAATATACATTTGATCTTTATTGTATTAATTTGGAACTATCATGATATTGGAGTTTTTCTTTACTTTTTTTTTTTTTAGAGTTTTTCAATAGATTCCAGATACTTCTTGGTGAGCACCCGACACATTCTCAGTAGGATAAATGAATGAATGAATAAAATCTTTTCATCTTTTTCTTAAAGAGTCTTTTTTCACTTTGAGGGGAAAAATTATGTTTTATGTTTCTTATTATATTTATTTTCCCAAATAAATAAGTACAAGTTATTTCATAGGTCCAGATGTCTGGATTTATGTTAGTGGGTGGACTCTAAAGACATTTTAGTTTTTCTGTTTCCTATTTCTCAAATTAGTAACATAATATACTGTTTCAAGTCCATCAGATACATTTCAGAAATGTCAAAGGACATACAGAACAAAGGCCCAAAATGTATGTAGAACTAATTCATGTCTAGGATCCAAGGCAACACGGAAAAACATAGTTAAAAACAGTGCCGTATTTAACAATATCCTCAGATATGAATCAACCTTGAGTTTTAAGATGACACTTTTGAAAAGAACCTCATTTATTTCAAATCTCCCTTTATTCAAAGGCAAATTTCTGAGAACAGATGTTTCCCCTCAGCATTGCCTTTTTTTTAATCCTTTAACTCCTTATGACCCAGTGCAGGGGATACATAATATCACCAGATCAAATATATATCCAAGATCAAATAAGGAGATTAGAGGCCAATACAAACTGCAGAACAGGGTATGACACAGTGTCCAATGTCAGTCTAGGATGGTGGTAAAGCATGCACTTGTCAACAAGTAAACATTCTGACCTTTCTTGCATCTGTAAAATGAGACAGGCATACATTGTTCTCTCAACGCTGTGTTCTCTCTACTCAGAGAAACCTTCCGGGCCAAGCAAATGATGAGGACACGGAATACTAGCGAGGTTCAGTGGGGTGGAGTCCGGAGCTGATGACCAAGAAAGAATTCTTGAGGCATCTTTGGTGCAAAATTGGTGGTTTATTAAAGCACGGGGACAGGACCCCTGGGCAGAAAGAGCTGCTGCCCCGGATTGTGAGGGGTGGCTGATTATATACCGTGGGGCTGGGGGAGGAAAGGAAAAAGGAAGGTTGAGAAGACTTTCATATGTTAAAGAAGACTCAGAGGATACCGAGGCCTTGCCATTGTCAAGTCAAGGCCGTTTACCCCTCTCATAAGGCATTAACAGGAAGATAATTGGGAACTTCCCAGAGGCTGCAGATTATAAGGGCATTTAATTGTATCTACATTCCCTTCCGGAAGCTAGGTTATTGATCGAAATGCTTTGTTCTTGTAAACTGCTAAAGACATTTGTAAAACTGAGGGAGACTTAAGTCTTGCAGGATTGTGGTATCTATAGGTTAACTATTTCTTTGTCCTTTAGGGCAGCGAGGAGTGCCTGAGGAATGTCACATACATCCCACCTGGGGGGAGGGGGTTGTCTGGCGGGGGGTTGCGGGGTGTCAGTTTCTGCCTTGTCCTCAGCTTGCCTTCTGTTCCCTCATCACAAAGAACCTAGGTTCAAAGTCAAAGCCGTGAATAAATTGTGGACACATTCTTTCTCAATGTAGAGATACATAGTCCTAAACTGTAAAATACTATGATTAGATTAGGTCTTTTTCAGGTCTTAGATTCTGTGAGTCAATGAATTAGAAATTAAATATTTTGAAGATCTACTTAAAACTGTACATAAATGAATCATAGTTTAAAACCTAAAGAAATTGTTTGCTGGGCTCTCAAGATCTCAGACAATCTTACAAATACTGTAGAATCTACATAAAAAGATTTGACATTTGTCTTCCATGATTATTTCATATATATCGCCTGTCCCAAGTGGAAAGTTTTGTTTTGTTTTTTAACAGGAGCTGGAATCTCATAATTTCAATAACTGTTTCAACAAAACTGGGTATGTACTCTTAATAAGGCCCACTAGCTTGGAAATACTCCTCTTTAAAGTTAATAAAAAGCTGAAATCTTTTCATGCGACATAATTTTCTCGGAGTTCTTGAATGGACAAAATGATTTCTCCAGGCTAGAGATGTACTGAAGTGTCCAAGAAACCAATGGGTTTATATCTAAGGACCTGGAAGTCTACACTAATATTTTCATGTACATGGCCAGACTTAAGCAGTTAGGGGAGGGTTTTGGGTCCCAATCTTTTGTAGATGAAACTTGATAAAAAGCCTCCATCAGCTTTTTGTTGTTGTTGTTATAAACCTTATTTACTAGTAGTTGCATTTGCTTGCTAGCATTTTCAGAAATGGTTGTGTTTTACTTTATAAATCCTTATCTTTATGGAAGACATTTGTAGTGTGCCTAAATCATTACAGTTTTCTTATTTCTCTTCTAAAAATCATTAAATTGTTTGTGGGAGTTTAGAAGTGATAATAGAACTTTATTCAAGTAAGTATCTTTGGATATCATGTTTTAAATTAGAAGAATTGAATTAAAGTCTACCAGCTATCCTCTGTAACACATAGTTTATTTGTTGACATTCAAAAATAATTACACACCATCCATGGTATTCAGTGTAATGAATATTCTATCATGCTCGCTCTCAAGAGGCTCACATAGTATGGGAAATGAAGAAAAACGTATAAGAGTAAAATAAACAGAATGTCATGAAAATCCAAGGGAGGGATGGTTATATTCTGCTATTGTTTATAAATCACCATGCCATGGAGTCTTATTCAGAACAATGACTTCCACCTTATTTGTTACATTTCCTGTCTATAATAATTTTAGGATCAGCTAGTTGGTCCAAATCTGAATAGAGGGTTTATCATCTGAATGGTAAAATCTTATTTTGACCACTAACTTTTCTAACAGTCAAAAGTGTGGGAAAAGATTGAAATCAGAGCTTTACATTTGGCCATACTAAGAAAGAGAAATGCCCAGTGCAGAGACAAGAGCCCTGGGCTAAGCTTCAGGAAACTTAGATTCTGTTCTATATCTGACAATAAGTCAATCATAGGTAAATCATTCCCCAACTTTGGGGGTTAGTAGCAGTTTATATTCTATAAAAGGAGTCCTACCAAGATTATTTTAAGGATATTTTGAGCTCTACAACTATGAAATATCTTATATAAGTTATCATATTCACATTAAAAGGGTCCATACCCTAAGTGTAATTGATGATAGTATAATCAATATGCTTACTGAATGCCAGAAAATAAAACTCAATGTGCTCAGTATTGTAAGAGTTTTACACCGGGACAATATTTTTTACAATAACTTTCCTATGATAGTCGGTAAGAAAATGTCACAACAATTAAACCATGCTGCTATAATTATCCAGTGTGAACTGGGGTCATGTTTCTCCAAGAGGAATTAGAAGAACTCCTCCTCTCAGAGATCCACCTGCATCACCATCTTGTTTAGAAGAAAAGCACCTCCTGAGGTAAAAAAAAAA
>NC_048218.1:73903388-73910698 GCF_002007445.2 Ailuropoda melanoleuca
CAAGGCCTGGGTCTGTAGCTGAACCTTGTGCTGGAGCCTGGCCTGCTGTTTAAGTTCAGCTGCCTCCTCTAGGGAGTTAAAGACCTTAAATGTCATTTCCACCAGGTCGGAAATGGGGATCTGGGGGCCCTCCTTGGCCTTTTTTAACTTTTTCTGAATGTCCGGCGCCGATTGGGAGATGAAAGGAGTGGCCAGGACCGTGGCCCCTGACAGAGAGGCTGGATCTAAGTGGGTGAACTGAGTCAAAGCCTCGGTCATTCGGTTAAGGGTTAAGGAATATGGTGGGGTTCTCATCAGGGGTCTGAATAATCTCCCTGATCTTATCATAGTTGACAGCCTTATTGGAGGCCGCCCGCATCCCGGCAATAAGGCACTGGATCATGCGGTCGTGGCACCAGCGGCCATCTTGGCTGTTCTGGTAGTGCCAGCCAGGTTCCATGGCTGGGACTGCTGAGCGCCGACCGGCATGGTGGCATCAGTAAGATGGACCTGATCGACATGCTCTCGGGCGGCAGCCTGGATACGTTCCCTCTCCTCTGTGGTGAGGGTGGTGGTCTGGACAACATGTAAGTCGTGCCAGGTAAGGTCATAGGCCTGGGCCAATACTGGAATTCCTTAATGAAATTATCTGGGTTGGCCGAGAAAGAGCCCAAGCGCTTTTCTATCTGGGAGAGGTCCTGCAGGGAGAAGGGCGCATGGACTCAGATGACCCCTTCGGTCCCGGCGACCTCCCTCAGGGGACAAACCAGGTCGGGGGAAGGATTCCGGGACCGGGTACGAGAAGAGATGGGAGGGGAAGGGAGAGAGTCGGGGGGTGAGTGGGGCTCGGTGGTGGTCCCAAGGGGTAGAACTTCAGGAGCCATTTGAGTAGCCAGAGCTAGGGACGGCTCTGGGGTCTGCAGGGGAATAGGGGATACAGGCGGCTGAGGAACAGGATGGTNAACAGGATGGTAGGGGGAAGGTGGAGGTAAGAGGGGGGTCCTTACGGGGGCCCCGAGAGGTTCTCAGGAGGTTCCGAGAGAGGAGAGAGGGGGATCAGGGTCCTTGGGAGAAGTAGGCAGAAGTGTTGGGGGGGAGAGCGGGCGAGGAGGACCTGAGAGGTCGAACAGCGGGAGCACAGTGAAGGCTGAGAGCGTAAGTCCCAGAATGCCTGGACATAGGGGACCTCGGACCATTTGCCTTGGCGTCTACAAAGGTTGTCAAGATCCATGAGCACCTGATAATCGAAGGTGCCTTCGGGGGCCATTGCGATTGGTTGTCTAATTGATATTGGGGCCAAGCGACAGTAATGTATGAGGCGATGCCTTCATAGGTCCTGATCCAATTTTAGGGTTCAAAGATTGGCCAGGAGACAGCCCAGTGGCATTTTAGGGTCGAATTTGGACTGGGAGCTTCCCATGGCCCCTTCACCTAGCAACTCGGCACGGAGGAAGGCATCCCCCTGTCCGTATGCTGGGTTGTGGTTCGGAAGGGAAGGTAGTTGCCGCAGAATGGGGAATTCTCCCGATTCCTCGGAACTATGGGGGCCACCAGGTGGCTGGAGGGGGGTTGCCCTGACGCGGCCACGATTAGGACAGGGCATCCTGGAGAAGGATCAGGAACCAGGGAACACTCATCACAGCAGGCTTCAAGAGATGTCTGGAGGGAGAGAGAGAGAAGTCCCAGTCCACTTGAGGAGAGAGCCTCTGTGCCGGAGCAGGGGCTCGATCTCCTCCCGGGTTTTGGCACCAAATGTAAAGTCTCTTGCCGCGAATAAAATGGAGACCGCAAAGGCAAACGTGGTCCAGAGGATGAGCTTTATTGCAAGCACCCTCGGGCGAGGTTCCATGACTCCGGAGGGGGATGTCAGGGAAGTCGCGCCCAGAGTAAGGCAACGAGGGTTTTTATTGGGTACTGCTTGGGGTGGGGAAAGTCTGTCTTGGAGAGTCATGGCAGGGTTTTATTGGGTACTGTTGGGGGGTGAGGAAAGTCAGTAGGATGGGTTTTGGTTTCCTGCCTAGGTTTTGTTTTAAATCTTGGCGGGAGAGTCGGCCATCTTGGGTGTCTTGGCCCCTTTTTCTCAGCCAGCCCAACATTTACCAATTACAGTTTTATCATCTCGTTTCTTCTCTATGTAGGTAAGATTTATTAAAAGATGCAATCCTAGAATTACCCTGCTTTCTTCCAACTATCCCCGAAATTCTCCAAACTATACCTTAAACCCTATAATTTAAAATTCTTTCTACCACCATGGAAAATCATGGTGTGTATTCTCCTTCATGGTAATGAATAATAAAACCAATTTGTTCAATAAAAATATGTTCCCGGTGGCCTTTGTCTGCAGACAACCAGTGATTTGTTTATATCTACTAATGTCAAAATCTAAACTGATAATATGTGCCCTCAGAAGACAGACTTTTGTATGATAGAAAGACCAGTGAAATTAAATTAGAAAAATCTGGTTTTATCTCATTTGTCCAGTTATTTTGGCCAGTTATTAATTTTCTCTAATTGTTAGTAGTTTAATCTACTCAAGGGTATAATATTACATGGAGAATAACGTGGCTAATCCGTTTATCACACAAGACTTATAGAGTCTACTATATGCCAGATTTTGTTCTAAATACTTGTGATAAAATGGAGGAAAAAACAGATATGGACCTTCTTTCCCAAAGATTAAAATCTAATAGAAGAGACAGACATTACTTAATCACCAAAATCATGTGCAAAATTACAAGTGTGGTAGGTGGGTAGGTGAAGGAAACACCAAAAAAGAATAAAGCATCTAACAGAGAAACCCAACATGTTTATAGAAGATTTCCCTGAAAAAATATCTGACCTGATACCCTGTGGGTAATTAGGAGTTTATTGATGAAATGAGGTAGTGGAGAGGACTTTATTACACGGAGGGAATAAAACATCTAAATACCATACAACGAGAGGAATCTGAGAAAGAAAAAAATGCTATTGTTACTAAGGTTGAGAGCAAGGTGGTGGGATCCAAGGTGATGTCTGAAGAGTAGGCAGCAGAGGAGGAATATGTAGACCATGACAAAATTTTTGACCTCTACTATAACAAGTTCTAGGAGTTTCTAGTCATTCTGCATACATAGTAGGTATTCAATGAACTTTTCCATTCTTCGTTATGAAAGCTATACTTTCCAATTCAATTCAATTAGCAATAGAATTTGTTCTTCTGAACTTCTGGAATGTATGAAGCAGTTGATAATCAGACAGCAAACTCAACCTCTGAGAACACTACTTAGTACTGTTTCCACAAGACTTTCCTCTGCCTTATAAGGGCATTTTAATGTGGTTCAGCCAAAAGACCCACTAGCCATTGTATGCAAATATTCAAATGTCATCCATTTTCTATCCATTCATGTTCATGAATTTAGAACAGTAACTGGAATGGGTAATTTTATCCCTTACCATCCTACTTTCAATTTTATGTTTGGTAAATTCAATCTGAATACTCTGAATTTGTTTTGAAAAGCAGTTTAACATTCTACCATGGATTCACTTCTGGAAAGAAATGCATTGACCTTTAATGTGTATTTCAGATTCTTCTCTATTCTAGTAACTGGACAGATATCTACCATGAAGGCTTGGAAATGTGTACCAAATGAAACGGCTGAAAAAAATTTAACAATGAAATAATAGTCAGAGGACTGTCCACACAAAAAGAAACGGTGTGGCTGGCATTTTACCATATTCTTTCCCTTCCATCTTGACCACTTCTCTTCAGTTCAACTTTGGTGTTTGCTGAGACAATCCTGTAATTCACATTGAATCTCCTGTACTCTTCCACAGCTAATTCGGTCTGTTACAGTAATGTGATATTCTTTTTTCCAGAGTAGCAAAAAGTAGCTTTGATGTTTTGCTCTTAACTTTCACAGCTTGTTCTCTCAGGATCTTAAATGTATTTTGTATGCAACAAAGACTGTTAGAGTTGGCTGCTCTTACAATTTTGTTAAGAAGAAAAGAAAACTTGAATGTTCCAGGTCCTTCAAACTTCCCAGCTGTTTACCCACTGTCTTCCTTTCTCTCTTTCTGTTGCTAGATCTGAACTCATCAAAATAGTAAGCATGAACTTACCAAAAATTATCTTTCCCATATACTTTAACATGATCAACTAATACCTGTTATTTTTAACCTAGTATGTATCTTGGTAATTCTAAAGGTTGTGTATCTGGAGCTATCTAAATGGATTAGTGATTCCTAAATATGGCTGCATTACTCTACAGTGAAGCTAGAGTGTTCTATGTTCCTGATGTGATTCTGATGTACAGAAGGTCATGGGAACCAATAGGCCAGAAGACTTTTAGGTTCCTTTCCAGTTCTAAAATTTTCTGATCCTAAACTCTTAGCCTATGATAAAGTTGAATTAAGATGTAAAATTATTCTTTTACTGTGATATACCAGTTTATGAGTTCCCTTTCAATGGGGGATTGCAAGCTTCTCTGGGTATTATTTTGAAAGAAGTATCTCACAGTACTTACGAAGTATAAGTTTTAAAATACTAACTGGAAAGCTGTTCTGAATTTTTTAGTCACTATCTCGTTAATGCTGTGTTGGTTCATTTTAGTGAGTAGTTTCAAGGTTCATGTTCTTTATATTCATGGTGTTACACATTAGGAATGAGATGGGGATAACCTAAAAAGGGACAAAAACAAAGTAATTTTCAGAATTTAGGGTAATTATTTTATATTTCTAATAATATGCAGATGTCTCAATCCAGCCACTGTAAATCAGTCTTTGCCTGAATTTAATTTGTCCCTTTACAACGGTTATTTTATCTCACTAAAAAAAACTGTACAATTAGGCATTTGAAAAAAGCTTTTAAAGCAAAATGTCAATTCTGCCTGGAAACCACCCCTAATCTCAGGGATGTGATTTCTCACTCAAAACTTGGGCAAGCCATAGTCTGTATTTCTCTTTTGACACACTTCACCTTGCTTTACTGACGCTGGTGTACATGATTTGCATTCCTTCTGCAGAATCAGTTCTTTAAATGCTGAGATTGTAGGGAGGGGGTTGTTTGGTTTTTAATCCCTGGATTCAGTTAAATTAAAGCAGGAGCTAGGTTCTCGTCTAAATATCTGACTTCTGTGAATCATTTCCTGTAAGGGTGTCTGAAGTTCATTTAATATATCAGTCATGGCACTCTGTCAGCAACAGAAATTAAATAGGACTAATTTAAGCTGAAAAAGGAAATGACAAAAGGATATTTTATAGCTCCAAGAAGACTGAAGATACAGTGATAGTGCTGGAGATGCTAAAACAAGCCTAAAATTATGTCCTAGAATGTTTTTCATGAATATACTTGGAGGGACCACAGATTCTAAGAGTAACACCATCAATAATGGACAGTGCATTTACCTCCAGCAGAATACCTCCCTTGCAAGAATGGATCCCTTATCTTTTTAAAATAATTAGTTTTTAGTCTGGTCTAAGTCTAAGGTTCTCTTACTAAAGAAATCAAACTAGACTTGAATGGGTATACAACCAGGATACAAGTTTGGGTTCCCTCGTATACAAACTAGACTTAAATCAGTATACGAGGTTGGGTACCCATAGTTTGATTTCTTCAGTAAGAGAAGCTGAGGAAATCAGTATTTGGGATTTTTTTGGGCTTCTATGGCAGAACATCTCTAAGTTATAAGAGGGAGGAAATGAGACAGGAAAAGAGATATGATTCTAAGTAGTAAAAAAAAATATAAATAGATATCCACTTTAGACATCCTTTTTAATTGTCCCAAAGTCAGTGTACATCCTTTTCCAAAACAATAAAAATACCTCATCTACCTTAATGCATCTGTGCCTTATGCAACAAACAATGCACTTATGCTCCGTCATCTAAATTTTATTTTCAGTTAGGATTCTTTTGACTATGAACAACAAAGAACAAGTCTCAATTGGCAAAAACCATAGGAATTTATAAATTTATACAACACTAAGTCTGGAGATAAAGCTGTTTGTTAACAATGCAATGATTTGGAAGAAAGAGAAAACAGGACAGTTTCATGGCACTTATTTTCTCACCTCTTATTGGAAGAAAAATTATTTTGTAGAGCATTCTAACAGACTTTCCTTACAAATCATTGACCAGGACTATGTCTTCTGTATATATCTAAGTGAATCACTGACTGGCNTGAAAGAAGTATCTCACAGTACTTACGAAGTATAAGTTTTAAAATACTAACTGGAAAGCTGTTCTGAATTTTTTAGTCACTATCTCGTTAATGCTGTGTTGGTTCATTTTAGTGAGTAGTTTCAAGGTTCATGTTCTTTATATTCATGGTGTTACACATTAGGAATGAGATGGGGATAACCTAAAAAGGGACAAAAACAAAGTAATTTTCAGAATTTAGGGTAATTATTTTATATTTCTAATAATATGCAGATGTCTCAATCCAGCCACTGTAAATCAGTCTTTGCCTGAATTTAATTTGTCCCTTTACAACGGTTATTTTATCTCACTAAAAAAAACTGTACAATTAGGCATTTGAAAAAAGCTTTTAAAGCAAAATGTCAATTCTGCCTGGAAACCACCCCTAATCTCAGGGATGTGATTTCTCACTCAAAACTTGGGCAAGCCATAGTCTGTNCCTGTACAATTAGGCATTTGAAAAAAGCTTTTAAAGCAAAATGTCAGTTCTGCCTGGAAACCACCCCTAATCTCAGGGATGTGATTTCTCACTCAAAACTTGGGCAAGCCATAGTCTGTATTTCTCTTTTGACACACTTCACCTTGCTTTACTGACGCTGGTGTACATGATTTGCATTCCTTCTGCAGAATCAGTTCTTTAAATGCTGAGATTGTAGGGAGGGGGTTGTTTGGTTTTTAATCCCTGGATTCAGTTAAATTAAAGCAGGAGCTAGGTTCTCGTCTAAGTATCTGACTTCTGTGAATCATTTCCTGTAAGGGTGTCTGAAGTTCATTTAATATATCAGTCATGGCACTCTGTCAGCAACAGAAATTAAATAGGACTAATTTAAGCTGAAAAAGGAAATGACAAAAGGATATTTTATAGCTCCAAGAAGACTGAAGATACAGTGATAGTGCCGGAGATGCTAAAACAAGCCTAAAATTATGTCCTAGAATGTTTTTCATGAATATACTTGGAGGGACCACAGATTCTAAGAGTAACACCATCAATAATGGACAGTGCATTTACCTCCAGCAGAATACCTCCCTTGCAAGAATGGATCCCTTATCTTTTTAAAATAATTAGTTTTTAGTCTGGTCTAAGTCTAAGGTTCTCTTACTAAAGAAATCAAACTAGACTTGAATGGGTATACAACCAGGATACAAGTTTGGGTTCCCT
>NC_048218.1:73914556-73965300 GCF_002007445.2 Ailuropoda melanoleuca
ACTTCTCCTTCTCATCATTCTGATGAGGAGAGATTGCGGGGTTGTCCAGAGCCCAAATTATTGACTGGGAACCAGGCCATGCGCCCTTGTTTTATAGAGATCTTAGGGATGTGGGCTTCTTCTTTAAAGATTTTATTTATTTATTTGGGAGAGAGAGAAAGACAATAGCAAGAAAGGGAACCCAAGCAGGGGAGTGGGAGAGGAAGAAGCAGGCTCCCAGCGGAGAAGCCCAATGAGGTACTCCTTTCCGGAACGCTGTGATCATGCCCTAATCCGAAGACAGGTGCTTAATGACTGTGCCACTCAGGTGCTCTGGGTTGTGGGCTTCTTGATTTTTCAGCCTTCCTTCTGGGGGAGGGGCCTGCTGCGTGGATACTCAGGCAACCCTGTTTGGGTAGAGTCTCCGTGTCCCCTGCGAGGGGGGATGGGGTTGGGCACCCTGTGAACCGGTATTTCTGGGCTTTTGTTCTGTGGTGGCTTTCCCTGGCGGTTTGCTGTGCCACTTCTGAGAGTCAGAGCAGCAGCAGCTGAAATTAAGCCTCTGTCACAGAACAGAGAGATTGTGGCCCACTGTCCACTGATATTCTGGCCACTTTAACTCTGTTTCTGTTGGTGCTGCTCAACCCTGTAGCATATTGGGCTGTGCGCCCCACACTCGGCATCCCAGCCTCACTCCAGGGCTGGCGCGTCTCTGTCCTTTGTGTTTCTAACCCCGCCAGCCGCCAGTCACCAGCCGTCCCCTGCGCACTCCCAGAGCTCCCGGTCTCAGTCTTCTCTCTCGCGGTTGCCATCCGTGAGTCTGCCTGCTCCCCTGTGCAGGTGGCCCACCAGCTGCCAGCAGCCCCACGTGCACTCCCGGATCTCCCGGTCTCAGTCTGGATCCAGTGAGCACACCAGAGTTCCGGAGCTCCATGAGATGCTTGGTGGCGCGTGCTCCTGGCTCACGGTCTCAGTCTGCTGTCTCGAGGGTGCGGGTCCATGGTCCGCCCGCTCCCTGGTGCATGTGGCCTGCTAGCCGCCAGTCGCCCTGTGTGCGCACCCGGAGCTCCCAGTCTCAGTTGGATCCAGTGAGCACACGGAGTTCTGGAGTTCCATGAGATGCTTTGTAGCGCATGCCCCCGGCTCATGGTCTCAATCTGCTGTCTCGCGGGTGCTGTCCGCAGTCCGCCCCCTCCCCCGTGCAGGTGGCTACCGCTTCCCGGGGCCCTGACTCGGTGGCTCCCTGCCCCTTCTGTTTATCTTCCGATATCTGTGCGTGGTTTCACGGCTCCCCGCTTCGTACCTCAATACTCAGCACNTAGCCGCCAGTCACCCTGTGTGCGCACCCGGAGCTCCCAGTCTCAGTTGGATCCAGTGTGCACACAGAGTTCCGGAGTTCCATGAGATGCTTTGTAGCGCATGCCCCCGGCTCATGGTCTCAATCAGCTATCTCGCGGGTGCTGTCCGCAGTCCGCCCCCTCCCCCGTGCAGGTGGCTACCGCTTCCCGGGGCCCTGACTCGGCGGCTCCCTCCCCCTTCTGTTTATCTTCCGATATCTGTGCGTGGTTTCACGGCTCCCCGCTTCGTACCTCAATACTCAGCACTGGAGATGTTCATTTGTAGAGATCCAGATGTATCTTCCTGTGTCTCAGGCTGATTCCGTGGATGTTCCTGCTGGTCTTGTACCTATCCAGCTCAACTCAGGGGACTGGCTGAAAAAGGGGTCCCCTACTCCTCCGCCATCTTAACTCCTCCTCCATTTTTTAAAGTTTCTTAATTTGTAAAAGAAAAAGTTGGCTTAAATTGTCTTTAAGTCTTTTTAGATACTGATTTAAATAGACTGATTTAAGAAAAATACATAGATTCTTTCTTTAAATGTCACTGAAATCTATAACTCTATATCAAGGGAGAATGAATTAATTTATAGAGATACAAACTGCAATGGAATTATACTGAAGAGATATCTTATATATAGTTTTAATAAATATGGAACAAAAGTGAAAATTTATAGGCAGAATATATTCCCTTTAAGAATAAAGTATGAAAATCTTAAAGAATACTGAAAATTACTGATCTGATTGAAATTGAAAGAATGTTTTTATACCTCTGTATTTTGAATCTATAGAATAACAACAGATGGGAAGAGTGATTTTTTTTTTTTTTTTGGATATAAGTCTTTTCCTTAAAATTTACATTTTCACTGTCAAGAAAATCTAACCCATGTGACAGACTGTTTATAATAAATTTGCCTTTACAGAGGTATATCATTTTTCATTTGAGTACCAAAAAAATTACTAGAACTGATAGGGGAATTCAGCAAAGTCACAGGATATAAAATCAATGCACAGAAGTCTATTGCATTTTTATATACCAACAATGAAGCAGCAGAAAGAGAAATAAAAGAACTGACCCCATTTACAATTACACCAAAAGCCATAAGGTACCTAGGAATAAACTTAACCAAAGAGGTAAAAGATCTATATTCTGGAAACTACAGAACACTTATGAAAGAAATTGAGGAAGACACAAAGAATTGGGAGACTGTTCCATGCTCATGGATTGGAAGAACAAATATTGTTAAAATGTCTATACTCCCCAAAACAATCTACATATTTAATGCAATCCCTATCAAAATAACTCCAGCATTTTTCACAGAGCTGGAATGAACAATTCTAAAATGTGTATGCAACCAGAAAAGACCCTGAATAGCCAGAGGAATGTTGAAAAAGAAACCAAAGCTGGAGGCATCGCAATTCCAGACTTCAAGCTGTATTACAAAGCTGTAATCATCAATACAGTATGGTACTGGCACAAAAACAGACACATAGATCAATGGAACAGAATAGAGAACCCAGAAATGGACCCTTATCTCTATGGTCCACTAATCTTCAACAAAGTAAGAAAGAATATCCAATGGGATGGAGGAACCAGCAGTCTCTTCAACAAATGGTGCTGGGAAAATTGGACAGTCACATGCAGAAGAATGAAACTGGACTACTTTCTTATACCATACACAAAAATAGACTCAAAATGGATGAAAGACCTAAATGTGAGACAGGAATCCATCAAAATCGTAGAGGAGAACACAGGCAGCAACTTCTCTGATCTTGGCTGCAGCAATTTTTTGCTAGATACATTTCCAGAGGCAAGGGAAACAAAAGCAAAAGTGAACTATTGGGAATTCATCAGGATAAAAAGCTTTGGCACAGCAAAAGAAACAGTCGACAAAACTAAAAGGCAAGTTACAGAATAGGAGAAGATATTTGCCAATGATTTATCAGATTAAGGGCTAGTATCCAAAATCTATAAAGAACTCACCAAACTCAACACCCAAAAAAACAAATAATCTAATCAAGAAATGGGCAGAAGACATGAACAAATGTTTCTCCAAGAAAGACCTACAAATGGCTAACAGACATGAAAATAGGCTCAACATCACTCGGCATCAGGGAAATACAAATCAAAACCACAATGAGATACCACCTCACACCGGTCAGAATNTGGCTCAACATCACTCGGCATCAGGGAAATACAAATCAAAACCACAATGAGATACCACCTCACACCAGTCAGAATGGCTAAAATTAGCAACTCAGGAAATAGAAGATGTTGGTGAGGATGCAGAGAAAGGGGGGATCCCCCTACACTATTGGTGGGAATGCAAACTGGTGCTGTTTGCATTCTGGAAAACAGTATGGAAGTTCCTCAAAAAGTTAAAAATAGAACTACCCTACAACCCAGCAACTGCACTACTAGGTATTTAGCCAAAGGATATAAAAATAGTGGGCACCTGGGTGGCTCAGTCATTTGAGAGTCTGTCTTTGGCTCAAGTCATCATCTCTGGGTCCTGGGATCAAGCCTTGTGTTGGGGTTCCTGCTCAGTGGGAGTCTTCTTCTCTCTCTCCCTCTGTCCCTCCCTCTTGCTCATGTTCTATCAAATAAATAAATAAAATCTTTAAAAAAAAAGATATAAAAATAGTGATTCGAAGGGGCACATGCATGCCAATGTTTATAGCAGCTATGTCCACAATAGCCAAACCATAGAAAAAGCCCAGATGTCCATTGACAGATGAATGGAGAAAGAAGATGTGTGTACACACACACACGCACACACAGAAATATTATTCAGCCATCAAAAAGAATGAAACCTTGCTATTTTCAACAACATGGAATGGATCTAGAGTGTATTATACTAAGCAAAATAAGTCAGAGAAAGACAAATACCATATGATTTCACTCATATGTGGAATTCAAGAAACAAAACTGATGAATATTGGGGAAGGGAAGGAAAACTGAAGTAGGATAAAAATGGGGAGACAAACCATAAGAGACACTGAATTCTAGGAAACAAAGAAGGTTGCTGGAGGGGAGGTGGGTGGGGTGGGGTAACTGGGTGATGGACATTAAGGAGGGCACTTGATATAGTGAGCAGTGGGTGTTATATGCAACTGATGAATCACTAAATTCTACCCCCAAATTAATAATACACTACATGTTAACTAATTTGAATTTAAATAAAACAAACAAAAAATATCAAATGTTTCTAAGACTTTGGTTTATTTTCAAAGAAATGACATCACTCCTAAAAATTTTTCTAAAAGACTTTAGAGTTTAAAAATTGCTTTCCCATTCACTATATCATGTAACGTCCATAAGCTAACTCCTTCTCCTCTGCCCTCTGTCTATTTAGAAGAGAGGGCACTACAAATGAAGCCTAAGATCAAATAACTAATACTTAACAAATCTCAATGATTTGAACCAAACTCCACTGACTCTAAGTCTAATGCTCATTTTGCCTCATAAGTTGGATTTTTCCAAAAGGAAAGTGTATTTAATTCCAAAGGCTTGTATTCAATTAAACATTCAGAAACAGCTGCAATTGGATAGAACTTTGTCTTTCCTAATACAGTGTCCAAAAACTCAATTATCTGTGTTTCACTTTAAAAATAAGGTAACCTAATAGAACAATTTTCCTTGAAGAGAATGTTAAACAAGTTAAAATCATGTTTAACGAAATATAACCTCTAAAACTAACCAAAGTGACTACTGGGGTGGTTCTGTACTAGGAGGGGAAAAATGTTGTTCTGATTGGTAAAAGAATGGGGTTCACGCCAGATTCCTTCCACTTACCATGTGACCCTCAAGGAGATCATTTTCTCTCTGTAGTGCTAGACAAGATTATCTTTAAGGTCTCTTCTAACACTCATATCCTGTTTCTTTACTATAAATTAAATAAAATGGATCAAACAGTCATGGAATGTTAAATCAAAAAGAGGCTTCCAAGATAATTTATTCTAACCATCTTTTGATGGATAAAGGTACCTTAGTCTGGAGAGGGGAAGTGGCTGACCCACAGTCACATACATAATTAACATGCTTTATTCATCTTTTTACAGCTGGCAGAAGTGGCTGTTTCATAGGGCTACTGGTTTTTCCAACTAGAGTAGATACCAAAGAGAGCAAAAACTTATCTAAAAGTTATTAGTCTAGTAGTTAGTGTTTGCTCCTTGCAATAAGAGCCATAGTTTCTATTTCAAAGCAACTAACCAACTGTATGGCCTTATTTACCTTGACTTCAACATCCTCATTTGTAAGAGAAGAGATTAAAATAGATGAGGCACACATACTAAAATAATTTTTATGAGGACTACATTTATTCATCTATTTATTTAGTAAGTATATGAGGGCCTGATACTTGCCTCCATTGTTCTTGTTTCTGTTCTAGGTATTGTGTTTGAAAAAAGCAAACAAAATACACAAGTTTTTTGTCCACAAGGAAGATACAATCTCCTCTGAAAGGAGACGGATGATTGAAAGAAAAACAAAGGTAAATAAATAAGTAAATAAATTCAGAGCCCTAGGCCAGATATTTTGAGGGGCATCAAAATGCATAAGTCAAAGATCTGTGACCCAATGGAAATTTAAAATCTAGAGAAGAGAAACTCAAAGCAGGTTTTGCATGGCTTTTATAGAACATTGTTCTGTAGGCATCTAGCTCATGTCTGCAAACAGTAAGCACCAAATATGACCTTAAAAAATGAATAAATGGAAGAGACAATAATATTGAAAGTGTTTATGATCACAATTGTTCTTTGTGTATTTATGATTCCTTTTATAAAAGGTGTAAAATCTGTCGTATGAAAGCATTAGTAAGTCTTTAAAACGGGTTACTCTCATTGCTTGAGAAGTTGAACTGGAAAAGTAGAAATAAAAATTTCTCATGCTCTTCTTTTAGATTCATATCTAGCTCTACATTTTATTCATCCCTTTCATCAGAAATATTAATGTTTTAGGAAAGGTTATTTGTTTTGAATTTGTTCCATGCCATTCTGTTTTGTCTTGGCAGAGGGGTAAGTGCCTTATGATGATTAAAAATATTAACTCAAAGCAAGAGTGAATCATTCCCTCAAAGACCGTGATATTAACAGGTTAGGATATTTGCCATGCACATTTGCAAGGCAAAACATAGTTTCCTTTGTGAAAACCATGAGTGCTTAGAGAAAACATTCTCTACAATGTGATTATAAAAGTTTTGTATATGTGAATATTTTAAAATAGAACAATAGAGAGTTCTGGAAAAATAAGCATGTAGCCATAATTGTTCTGTGGATTATGGGTAAATTACAAACCTCAAAAGCAGAGATCAAGTAGCTCATAAATAGGGGATATTTCACAGATTTGCCATTGATATTTATTATTTAATACTTAATACTCTGAAACATGTAAACTAAGATGTGTGTGTGTGTATGTGTATGTGTGTATTTTTTCCTAAAATTCTATGCCTTGCATTTTTATCAAAATGCAAAGTTCCCTGTAACTGTGAGTTTAAGGAATTTAAGTTTCATAATTAAAATTTTTCAAAGCACATACTTCTGATCAAATGTTAGTAAAGCATTTCAAAGCATGCTATAACTGTGGTCCAGCTCATTTCATTCCTAATAAGACATGATTATCATCCCCATTTTAAAACATTTATTAAAATTATGAAACTCTTGCTCCAAATCTCTCAAGATCATAAATAGATATTTTTCCATATTTTCAATTCAATTTGATCAACTGTTACACAAAAGCATTATGGTAGGCAATGTGAAGGATATAGAATTAGTTTTCTGCCTTTCGTTGGCTCACAATATATTAATTTATACCTATATCTTTATCTTCTAAACTATCTCTTCTTTTTCTATTTTAACAGTAAAATTCATCATATCTCCCTACTCTTTAAAGTGGCCAGGACAGGATTGTTACTCAACCCCAGGTGACCAAGAGCAGAAAGATCTACTCTCTTTGGACTTTGTGTCCTGTGTTGTTTCATGTTTATAACAAAACAAAACACAACAAAACACTACAAAACACAAAAGAACCCTAAGATTTAATACAGAGTGGGATTGTACACCCTTACAAAATTATAAGTAAAATTGACCAGAATTCTAAAGCAAACTATATGAATTTAAAAAATTGGGAAAATACATAAATAAAACATTAAAACTATTTAATATTTTTAAAAGCTCATAAAATATTAATGGAAGCTCCCACTTGAGCTATGATAGAGCAACAAGGAACAGATTTATTTTTATACTTAAACAATAGACAATTGAGCAAATTTTGTGAAGCATCACAGGACTGTGATCTCTGAGAGAAGGGATATAAGGTAAGCCATACAATTTCACCAGCTTAATGCCCAGAGTATGTGCCTGGGTTAAACTCAGGAATAACTAAACAGACCCAATCTTCCTAATGAATTAAGGACAGAATTTAATTTTTTAATAGAAATCAAAGTTAAGAAAGGTCAAAATTGTTAGACTTTGGGGGCAGAGTACCAGAGAAAAAGAGACTGCAGAAATGGAAGGCTAAGGAGATTTTCCAAGAGGTCCTTTAAGTCTTCAGCTGAGTATTCTCTGTATACATAAAAGGAAACAACCAGATGTTAGGAGAAAACTAACAGAAAAAAGCACAACAATAACAAGCTCCCATAATGGGCTGGGAATAATTCAGTAATTCATCCTCCCACCAGCCTGACAGGAAAGATTTTACACATGAAAATGGATAGCATCCTCAGGATGGTATCACCTTAGTAGTACAGCTAAGTTACATTCAGACTAAAACCTTCTCTGGATCTTCTCCCAAGAAAGTTAAAAGTAAACATTAAAAATGTTCCAATTTACTTCTAGTAACTTAACTAAGTATCTGAAAAAATCCAACAGTTTTTAAAGGAATGGAGAAAATAACGACCAACAATAAAATTTATAATGTCAGATATCTAATTGAAAATTAACTGACATGCACAAAGTAGGAAAATATTACTAAAATCATGATAAAAATAAATCAATAGAAACAAATTCAGAAAGAGGTTTAATGAAACTCACAAACAAGGATGTTAAGATAGATGTTATAAATATGCTCCAAATATTTATGCAAACAGAAGAATATAACTACGGTTAGAAGAAAAAGGAAAGCTGTCTTTAAAAACACAAAAGGAAACTACTAGAGAAGAAAAAATACCTGATGTGACAGTTGTATTAGAAAGAATTAATAACAGTTTAAACACTGTAGAAAAATTGCTACACATACATATGCACATGTACACATGCACACAAAAAACTGTCAAAGATAAAGCACATTCAGAATGAAAAGATTTTAAAAAACGAGAACACCCAGATTTATATGACAATACCATGTATTGCCCACTTACAATGGATAGATCATTCAGACAGAAAACTGATAAAAGGAACTTTGATCTTAAGCAACATGTTAGACCAGAAGGATAATAACAGATATCTACAGAACATTCCACCCAAATGCAACAGAATATAATTTTTCTCAAGTGTACATGAAACATTTTCTTGGATTGTTCACAGTTTAGGCCACAATCCTTAAATTTAAGAGGGCTGAAATAATATCAAGCATATTTCTGACCAGGATGGTGTGAAGTTAGAATTACATGAAGAAAACTGGAAAATTCAAAAATATGTGAAGATTAAAAGCCATGCTACTGAACAACTGATGGGTCAAAGAAGAAATCAAAAGAGAAATAAAATATCTTGAGACCAATGAAAATGGAAATGTAGCATACCACTAACATAGGAAAATTTATGGGATGCAGGAAAAAGGAGTTCTAAGAGGGAAGTTCATGGTGATAAATGACTATCTTAAGAAACAAGACAAGTCTCAAATAAGCAACCTAACTTTACACCTCAAGGAACTAGAAAAAGAAGAGAGGCCAAAGTTAGAAGGAGGAAAGAAATAACAAAGATCACAGTGGAAGTAATGAAATAGAGATTCAAAAGGCAATAGAAAAATATCAATGAAACTAAGAGCTGATAAACAAAATTGACAAGCCTTTAGCTAGACTCACCAAGAAAAAAAAAAGAGCTCAAATAAAATCAGAAATCAAAGAGGTAATGTTACAACTGATACCACAGAAATACAAACGATCCTAAGTGACTACTATAAACAATTATGCCAACAAATTGGACAATCTTGAAGAAAAGGTAAATTCCTAGAAATATACAACCTACTAAGACTGAATCATGATGAAATAGAAAATCTGAATAGTCTGAACACTAGAAAGGAGATTGTTGGGAGGTTTTTGATTATTGACCAAAATCAAGGAGCACATGGCTTCTCTGTTGAATTCTACTGAACATTCAAAGAAAAAGTAATATAAATCTTTTTCAAAATCTTCTAAAAAATAGAAGAGGAGGTTAACTCTTCCAAACTAATTTTACAAGGCCAGCATTACGCTGATACCCAAACCAGACAAGGATACCACAAGAGAAGGTAATTATAGGCCAATATCCCTGATGAGCATAATAGCAAAAAATCCTCATTAAAATATTAGCAAACCAACTTCAACAAACATTAAAAGGATCATACACCATGATCAAGTGAGATTTATTCCAGGGATGCAAGGATGGTTCAATATCCACAAATCAGTCAATATGATTCACCACAATAACAAAATGAAGGATAGAAACATGATCATTTCAAATAAATACAGAAAAAGCATTTGACAAAATTCAACATCTATTTATGATAAAAACTCTCAACAAAGCAGGAATAGAGGGAATGTGTTTCAACATAATAAAAGCAATATATGACAAATCCACAGCTAACATTATACTCAATGATGAAAAGCTGAAAGCTTTTCCTGTAAGATCAGGAATGAGACAAGGATGTCCATTCTTGCCATTTTTATTATACATAGTGTTGGAATTCCTATTCAGAGCAATTATAAAAGGAAAATAAATTAAAGACTTCCAAATTGGAAAGGAAGTAAAACTACCATTATTTATAGATGACATGATATTATATACAGAAAACCCTAAAGACACCATCAAAACTATTAATAAATGTATTTGGTAAACTTGCAAGATACAAACTCAGTATAAAAATATCTTCTGCGTTTCTTTTTTAAAAAGATTTTATTAATTTATTTGACAGAGAAAGAGAGAGACAGAGAGCACACAAGCAGGGGGAGGGCAGGCAGAGGGAGAGGGAGAAGCAGACTCCCCACTGAGCAGGGAGCCCAACTGCCTGCTTGATCCCAGGGTTCTGGGATCATGACCTGAACTGAAGGCAGATGCTTAACCAACTGAGCCACCCAGGTGTCCTATCTTTTGCATTTCTATGCATTAATAATGTATTATCAGAATGAGAATTTAAGAAAAGAATCGCATTTACAATGTATTCAAAAAGAATAAAATATCTAGGAATAAATTTAGCCAAGGAGGTGAAAGTACTATACTCTGAAAACTATAAGGCATTAAAGAAAGAAAATGAAGACACAAATAAATGGAAAGATATTCTGTGCTTGTGGATTGGAAGAAAATTATTAAAATGTCCATATTACCCAAAGTGATATATAGACTTAATGCTACACCTATCAAAAGTCCAATATGACTTTTCACAGAAATAAAACAATCCTAAAATTTGTATGGAACTATAAAAGACTAGTGTAGCCAATAAAATCTTGAGAAAAAACAAAGCTAGAGGCATAATGCTTCCTAATTTCAAACTATATTACAAGGCTATAGTAATTAAAACATAATACCAGCATAAAATCAGACATATAGATTGATAGAACAGACTAGAGATTCCAGAAATAAACCATGCATATATAATCAATTAATTTATGAGAAAGGAGCCAAGAATATACAATGGAGAAGGGAGAACCTTTTCAATAAAAAGTATTAGAAAAATTGGACAGCTGCATGCAAAAGAATGAAACTAAACCAATATCTTACACCATACACAAAAGTCAACTCAAAATAGATGAAAGAATTGAATGTAATACCAGAAACCATAAAACTCCTGGGAAAAAAACATAGGTGGTAAGCTTGACGTAGGTCTTGGCAATGATCTTTTCTGACACCAAAAGCAAATCAACAAAATAAAAATAAACAGGTAGGACTACATTTAATTAAAAAGGAAACCAAAGGAAACCAACAAAGGAAACCAACAGAATGCACATCAAAGGAAACCAAGACAATGAAAAGGCAACCCACTGAATAAGAGAAAATATTTGCAAATCATACCAGATAAGGGACTAATATCCAAAAAATATAAAGAACTACTACAACTCAATAGCAAAAACAATTTTGATTAGAAAATGGGCAGAAGATATGCATAGACATTTTTCCAAAGAAGACATAGAGATGGCAAACTGGTATAAAAAGATGCTCTACATCCTTAATCATCAAGGAAATGCAGATCAAAATCAAAATGAAACATCACCTCACACCTCTTAGAATGGTTATTATCACAAAGAAGAAATGACAAGAGTTGGCAAGGATGTGGAGAAAAGGAACGCTTGTGCATTGTTGGTGGGTATGTAAATTAGTGTAACCACTATGGAAATCAGTATGAAGTTTCCTCGAAAAATTAAATTAATTAAAACTAGAACTGCCATACGATCTAGCAATTTCATTTTTGAATATTTATCTGAAGAAATCTGAAACACTAACTCATAAAGACATATGCACCTTCACGTTCATTGCAGTATCATTTACGATAGCCAAGATATTGACATGTTCATCAATAGGTGCCTAAAGTAATTGCAGGATACATTGTTCAGCCATAAAATATTTGTAATATTATTTAGCCATAAAAAATTAGTCATAAGAAGGCATGCAATCTTACCATTTGAAACAATGTGGATGGAACTTGAGGCCATTATGCTAAGTGAAATAAGCCAGGCGAGAAGCATAAAATACTGTATGATACATGTGGACTCTAAAAATAAATACATTTTTAAAAAAGCTCATAGATACAGAGAACAAATTGGTGATTTCTGGAGATAGGAAGTGGGGAGGGGGCATTGGGAGAAATGGGTGAAATGTTCTTGTTCTTAGTTTAAATAAATCGAGCATAAATATTAATAAAGATAATGTATTTAATCTTTGTTGGTGCCTGACCCAAAGAAAACATCCAATAAACCCTAGCTATTTTACTATTAATGACAAATTTTTAAATAAATGAAGTATGGCTAATTGGACACCCAGAAGGATACGAGTAGGAGGGAAAGAAAAAGTATTTAAAGAAATATTGCCCCCAAGTTTCCCAAATTTGATGAAAACTATAAGCTCAGAGATCAGAGCAGTTCAATTAATCCCAAGTAAAAATAAACACAAAAAAACTCATTCCAAGTCATGAAATGATTTGATAAACACCAGTGATAGAGAAAATCTTAAATGCAGCCAGAGAAAATGCATTACATACAGAACCAAGATAAGAATGATAGATGACTTTCATAAGAACTATGAAAGCCAGAAGATAATGTAGATATGTCTTTGGAGTACTACAGGAAAAACAAAACAGTAAAATATTAAAACTGGTGGCGAAATAACTTTTTCAGACCCTGAGATAATTGTCATTATTATACCTGAATAAGAAAAAAAAAATGTTAAAGGAAGTTTTTCAGGCAGAAGTAAAATGATACCATACCAGCTGGAAATTTAGATCTGTGCACGCACACACGTGCACAGACACACACAATGAAAGGCATTAGAAGTGGTAAATATGTAATAAATTTAAAAGATATCTTAGTTTCATGATTAATCTCTTAAAAACATAACCTATAAAAAATAGTAACAAGGAATTGTAGAGATTATAACATAGAGTTAAAATATATAAAAACAATAGCATAAGGAACAGAGGGGAAAATGGAAGCATACTGATAGAAAATGGGGCACCTGGGTGTCTCAGTCATTAAGCGTCTCCCTTTGGCTCAGGGCGTGATCAAAGAGTCCTGGGATCGAGCCCCACATCAGGCTCCTCCACTGGGAGCCTGATTCTTCCTCTCCCACTCCCCCTGCCTGTGTTCCCTCTCTTGCTGGCTGTCTCTCTGTCAAATAAATAAATAAAATCTTAAAAAAAAAAAAAGAAAATGTTTACATTATACATGAAGTAAAATATTATTGACTATAGACTCTGAGAAGATAAAGATGCATATCTTAATCCACAGGGGAACTACTTAAAAATAAAATAGAGTTATAGATAATTAGCCTGTTAATGGGGACGAAGATGGATCATTAAAAATTCTCAATCCAGGGGCGCCTGGGTGGCACAGCGGTTAAGNGAAAATGTTTACATTATACATGAAGTAAAATATTATTGACTATAGACTCTGAGAAGATAAAGATGCATATCTTAATCCACAGGGGAACTACTTAAAAATAAAATAGAGTTATAGATAATTAGCCTGTAATGGGGACGAAGATGGATCATTAAAAATTCTCAATCCAGGGGCGCCTGGGTGGCACAGCGGTTAAGCGTCTGCCTTCGGCTCAGGGCGTGATCCCGGCGTTANCCAGGGTCCTGGGATCCAGCCCCATATCCGGCTCCCTGCTCAGTGGGAAGCCTGCTTCTTCCTCTCCCACTCACCCTGCTCTTGTTCTCTCTCTCTCGCTGTGTCTCTCTCTGTTAAATAGATAAATAAAATCTTTGAAGAAAAAAAAAATACTCAATCCAAAAGGAGGTAAGAATAAAAAGAACGAATGAATAGGAAAAACAGAAAGCAAGCNGTTGTTCTCTCTCTCTCGCTGTGTCTCTCTCTGTTAAATAGATAAATAAAATCTTTGAAGAAAAAAAAAATACTCAATCCAAAAGGAGGTAAGAATAAAAAGAACGAATGAATAGGAAAAACAGAAAGCAAGCATTAAAATGTTGAATGAGAAATCAAAATGCTACTTGAAGTCTTCAAACTTTTCTCTCACTAATCAATAGAACAAGGAAAAAATCAATAATATTGTAGAAGATTTGAACAACTTGACTTAAATGTTCTTTATAGATCTCTCTGTCCAATTTAACAGAATATCAGGAATTTCGTGTGCACATGGAACATTCACTGAGTCAGATTTATTTCTGGCTATAAAACAAATCGCAGTAAATTAATGAGGTTTAAGCGATACAAAATATGTTCTCTGACCACAGTGAAGCTAAAGTAGAAATCTATATCAGAAAGATATCTAGGGTATCTCCCAAATATTTGGAGATTAAACAATGACATTCTATATAATCCAGGAGTCAAATAAATTATGACAGACATTATTAGAAAATATTAGATAAAAAATAAAACAAAAATTTAGAGCATGAAAATAAAGTACAGAGAAATCTATAGCATTAAAATACTTATACAAGTTTTTAAAAAGGTCAAAAATCAATGGTGTTAGCTTCTAGATATTTGTCATAGGGTAATGGAAATCTATGTTCACGCAAAGATTTCACTGACATTCTCATTGCAGCTTTATTTCGTAATAATTCTAAACTGGAAACAATCAATGTATCTTATCAACTCACAGATGTATAAACGAAATGTGGGGTATACATGTGATAGAATACCACTCAGCAAAAAAATGGACTACTGATACATGTAATACCCCTTATTTTTAAAAGCATTATGCTGCACGAAAGAACCCAAACACAAACTATTGTGAACTATATGATTCCAATTATAAGAATTTCCAGAAGACTCAAAACTATAGTCACTGAAAACAGATCAGTAGTCAGGTATGAGGAAAGGATATGGTTGAAAACAACTATAAAGGAACTTTTGGAGAGACTCTCTATAATAATTTGGGTGGTAGTTACAGGACTGAGAACATTTATCAAAATTCACTGAATTATACACTTAAAATTGCTGAGTTTTATTATAAGTTAGACCCCAGTAAAGCTAATTTTAAATTATGAAAATCAATTCCAAGAAAGATACATATCTGTGAACCTGTTTGAGATTCCACCTAAGGAACCAAGAACCATTTAAAGAAATATGCAAGAGAACCCTCTCTTTCAGAAAAAGTCTTCTTTAATTCTCAGTAGTGGAAGATACATTCATAGTGTTTATTTTTCATTATGAGTTGCCATTGGTAGCACTGTTGCTCCTAGAGCAAATGGGAAGTTTTGGCTTGCTTGATTTGCAAGTTAGGCTAGAAAGTCTGTATCAAAAAGTACAGCTGAGATGCCTCCTGCAGGTATCTTTTTAGTTTATTTTCATGTTCTAAATATGTTACCTAATTTTATGAGCTTAACTGAATTTCCTTAGAAGCATGTATAATATTTCTTCATGCATAATACACTACACTCTATTCTGTACCCAAAGGATTTATTTAGGCTAAATTTGAAAATAAAGACATACATACCTTTATGACTCAGCATTATCTAGCTGGATTTCTTCATTTAAATTTATAAGGTCATAGTGAAGAATTTTAAATATAAATGAGAAACAGAAGGAAGAATTACACAAGTTGGAAAAATTAGAAAAGTCCTTCTGGAAGAGGTGGCAGGGTTTCATTGTAGAAAGAATGTAGTCTTTGAAATTGGAATATATAGTTTCAAGAGAGTGGATTTCAAATTTTAGCTCTGCTCCTTACCACTTGAATGATCGTGAACAAGTCAATGAATATTGCTGAGCCTCAGATCCACCAGCTTTGCAGGTTATTGTGAAGATCAGAGGAAATAATGCTCATGAAAATATCTTGGATACTATAAATTAATGTGCTGAAACATTTCTTTTTTTTGAGATGAGCAAACAAATGGATCTTTATTTTTATGTTTCTATCTCAAATGCCCCTTCCTGTTGGTAACAGGAGCTTCATCTTGGACAGGGTAAGCGCAGGCAAACCAGGTTTCTTTCTATGGCTTTGTCCAGAGAGCTCTATCTACGTCTCACTGAGTCTCGTAGAGCTCCTTTGATAAGGAGACATATCTCATTCACAATCACCATCACCTCTGTACCTGACATCCCCTAAGATGAATGTACGTCAGCCCCAGTGCTGGTTGCCTGGTTGTCTATCTGCCCCAAGCATTCCTGAAGATGTCATGGCTCCCTGTACGGTCACCACATCTGAGTCCTCTTCTGGCCCATTGGCCCTCTCTCAGATCAGTAAGAGGCCTTCTCTAAGGTACATTTTATTTCTAATATGGTGATTTCACTAGTTCAACTTCATACTCAGATATTATCTTTTTTTAAATTCTTAAATCTGCTACACACAGCATAGGAAAAGCTAGAAAATAGATGGCAACAAGTACCTTTCAGATAAAAGAAGTGGTGTGAATAAAGGTCTAAGCACGGAGAAGAAAAATGTGGAGGTATGATCAGGAAGAGTGAAATGAAAGGTGGCTGGGATGTAAGGTACTGAGAGGGGAAATGGGGGAAATGGAACTAGGACAGAGAGTGGTCTCACTGAGAAAATCTTTAAATGCCAGGCTGAATAGTTTTATCCTAATTCAAAGGCAATAGGTGTTTTGAGGAGAGGTGTTAACATGATCAATGTTTGTGTGAGAAAGTTTACGCTGGCACTGTAGAAAGGAGAGTGGAGAGAAAGGAGGATGGAAAACCACTTGTAAGGATGCTGCTTTCATCCAACACAACGTGCTGGGGTTTAACTACCTCCCCCAACTCTCTCCCCCTCACCCACTCCCCCGGGGAACCATCATGTTTCTCTAGAACACCTGCAGATGCCCACAGAGGTCAGGGAAGGCCCAACGCTTTGAAGAGTTAGAGGGGAAGAAACCACAATGAAACTCTGTATTTATATAAAGAGCTAACCTCCATAGAAAAGACTTTCACCTTACATCCTACCCCAGCTGCCCTGCACTGTTACAGCCCTGTTTCAGCCTAAATAACAAAAGGTATTTAATGGTACACTATTTTCCTGGGGCAGTTTGGAACCATTTTTCAACCAACTGTAGTCTTTTTGTTGTCCTTTCTTAATCAGTTTGTGAAGGACTTTGTAACCTTTGAAAATCATTTTATGGTCTTGTCAGGAAACTGTCCCTTTTAAAAACGGATGCAGATGTCCAGTTGGACACACCACAAGCAAGACAGACAATTCTCAAGAAATCACAAATATAGAGCCATTAAATCAGTTTAACTGTGCATCCCAAATCTGACTATATCTGAATTTAGAAGTTTTCCTTTTGAAGGCTGTAATTTTTTTCTCAGCTATTTCCATATTCCTGCCCAGCAAACTTTCATAAATCCCTCCATTAATATTTAATGAGAGTCCACAGTGATATGCCTGATATTTAGATGGCATAGACAAAAAGTGCTTCTCTTATACAGACAGTATATTTGAGATTACACTGTGGGAAAACATAGCAAAGAAAATAAGTTAATCTTTTGTTTCAGATGTTAGGTGAAAATTGTCACTGTAACTAATTTTATAAACAGCTTCAGAGAAGCTCAAAAATGTATTTGTCCAAAGTCACACAATTAGTAAATTATAGATCCATAATTAGAATCCATAGCCTTATTCCAGAGCTCACATGCTGATTTGCCATGGATTCTGCCTGGCATCGAAGTAGCTCTAACCTCTGTCCTAAATCTTACTGCTCTGTGCACTGAATTATAGTTAAATGTGTAGGTTTCTCTTTCCAACATGCTGAGAGATGATGGCATTTAAGGAGCTGACTTAGAAAAGCGCCTGACACTAAATGTGAGTTTAATAAATGAAAGCTAATATTAATATAATTCATAAAATAGAGAAAATAAAAGGCATATTCTTTGGATGTTATCTAGAAGAGCCTGAAATCCTTAAATGCCAGACTGACCTTAAAATGTGAGAGGGATTTTTGATAGGTGCTATAATTCAGCAACCATAGCACTAGGTGGTTGTACAGGAAAGGTTCAGAAGAGAGCCTTGAATATAGGTTCTAGCTACACCCGGAGTCAGTTCTTTTATTAATTATTTATGATCATAAGAGCCAAATATTATAGCTAGAAGGGACACTAGAAATAATCTAAACCAATATATTTTAACTTTACTTGTAGGTGGACCCATTGAGACCATAGATAATGTTCAAGGAGGCCAAAATATCTCCCCAAGCTTGTAGGCAAGCTTTGGAATGTGTTAGTATATGTTGTTGCTGTCTACCCCTCTCCCCCCAAGAAAAGCATCCTCATTGTTTTTATGGTATTTTTTATGGTACTAGGAGCCATTTATCTGGGACAACTTATAAAAAGCTTATAGGAAGTGAGTATTTTTACACAGCTAGCCAATGACAAAGCCAGAACTAAAATGTATTTTGTCTTTTTCTTATACCTATAAAAATAATTTAAAAAATATGCTTTTGTATTTATTTTAATGTTTGATCTAGTTTGCTTAACCAATGAAAAAGTGAACATTGAATGTGAAATTTAAGGAGTCCGAAATTATATTTGTTTTATTTACAGTTTTCCAGTGCCAAGAACGTACCCAACACAAGATAGGGTCTCAATAAATATTCGTTGAATGAATTAATGACATTAATTGGTCTGACTCACTGAACTGTTGCTACGTTAAATTTCTGAGAACAAAATACATATTTCAACCACATGGTGGAGCCATTTTATAGTTTATTTGAAAAATGGCATTTAGACTAAACCAAATTCAATATACATTTTTTTTGATAAAGTGATTTAAATTCAGAGTATGGAATTATTTAAATAATTTATCTGGCAAATCTACTCATTTAGAAATCCTTAAAAGGTAAAATGGCCAGGATCCTTGGATCCTTGAATTACTGATAAAGGACAGAAATGTTGCCTATGAGCAGTTTTTACTTGTACTGGTTTAGGTCAGAGAATGTCTTAATCCAAATGACATTTACTTGGAGCTGGTAGGCACTATACTACAGCTCTCTTTTGGTCAGTAAGCACCCTTGGGACTCACAAAAGCATTCACAAAATAGCTGTATCAAGATGAACATCCCACTTGACCTATAAAGGTCCTGACACGTGGGCCACAAAGATCTCAGGAGAAACAAGAAGAACCGGAGTTTTCCCAGATTTCTACATTTCATCTCATATTAAGGTAAATCAAAGAACTGGAGACTAAGAGGTAGGAAATAAAACTTTGTAAGTGGGCTTAGGTGGTAGAGCTATAGGGAAGGGCAGTTACGGAGTCCACTAGCTCCAGTTCTAAGGAGCAGGTAACTCTCATTTATTTTAGCTTTCACATTTAATAATAGGGTTGGGGAAATATATGAGAATTCCAGCGACCTTACTCAACACTATTTCGGAGTTGACTTTCTGGTTTTCTTTCTAATGTTTTCAGGCTGTCTCTGTACATTCACCCTACCTCCAATACACACATGTTCTTTTTACACACACACACACACACACACGCACCACATTGCCTTTTTCAACTATGGTTACCGGCCTCAGCCTCTGCGTAGTGCCCTAGGTTTCAGACTGATATTGATATTTTAGTTATTAAAATACAAATTCCCACATACATCTCCATGTAAGTGACTTTTATCCACTTTTCCTTTCATATAAGTCACCTGGTAGAAAGCCCATCATTCTGAATCGTTCCAAGACAGATATACCTTGACTTCCAAACCACTTGGGGTAGATCTTGGGACCACATTCCCCCTATAAAATATTTGTGACAGGCAAGTGAAAAGAAACATAAAGACAGTTCCTGAGCAGACAATAGAGCATGGCTGGCATAGATTCCGTTTTGGAGATTTTCTTTGGCTTTCTTTAATACCCTGTTCTAAACCCTGGTCATACATCCTTACCTTCTCTTTTTATTTTTCTACCAAACCCTCAAGGTCCTCATGTAGCCTCCTTTTTTATTCAAAGCTCTAAGATACATATTCCAAACTCTTGGGGCGTCAATCTAGTAAATAATGCTTCAAAATTAAAAAAAAAAAAAGTTCCTTTACCCAACCATAGGAAAATGGCATTTTCTCAACGACTCATAGTATTATGTTAGAACATCCATCCCATCAGTAAAATCCCCTTAACCTTCTCAGGGGTTTGCAAACTAAACAAATTCCATTTAGAGGAGAAATGGAGCATATGAAAAAGTTTGTGTGTATGTGTGTGCACACACGCACAACGTGACATTGTTGAAACAAATTTGTCTTCTTTAAAAATCTTACAAGAGGATAGGAGAAGATCATCTATAGCTGAGATCTACATTTTTTAATGGATAGTGGATGGGAGCATACAAACAGAAGTAGTTGAAAAACCTGCTTCAAAGAACAGCACATTAAGAGTTAAGCAGTGAAGACAGGATTTGACATTCCCTGCAAAACTCTTAAGAAGTTCAGAGGTATGACTGGCAAATAGAAATAAAGAGGGGGAAAAAAGAAAAAAGAAAGAAATGGAGTTTTTGGTTGTCAGTAATTATGAGGAGCTTGGTAGCTTTATGATAGATCAAAAGCTAAGGTGTAGGCCAATTATCTTATCAGAAAGAACCATGGAAAGAGACAGTTAAGAAGAGCCCTCCTATGGTCAGAACAAACCTTACACACTAGTCTCAAAAACTACCTCTGCTTGGATTTATTTATTTCAGGCTGTAATTCCACTTATGCTCCAGGGCATTATTGAAAACAATAGAGCCATCAGCCAGCAATTAGAGGAACCTAAAATTGAATGGGATGTTAAAGTAAGCAGACAATTTAACAGAGGGATCAGAGAACATTAGCCACAGAGAACCCTGCTAAAGTCACTGACATCCCAGTGACTGTGTGCCTGCCCAAATCTGCACCCTTTGAGGAGTAATATCAGAAGTTTCACGCTGACAGAGAACTAGCCTTCGCTAAAATAATCTAACCAATTCACTAAACAAATTAATGATCCAATAACAATAAAACAAGTCCCGGAAAGGGATAAGGGAGTCAGCATCCAGGATTACTATATTACCTAAAATGTCAAACTTCCAAAAAAAAATTATGAGACATGCAATAAAACAGGAAGTTATGACCCATACACATGACAAAAAAGCAGGCACCCAGGACAGGACCAGGAAAAGATGCAGAAACAGAATTTAATGGACAAAGACTTCAAAACAGGTACTACAACCAAATTAACTAAAAGAAGCAGTTCTTAAAGGAAGCTAAGATGACAGTATATCATCAATACCCATAAAGAGGTAGAAATGATAAAACAGAAGCGAATGGAAATTATTGAAGTTATCACTAATTTTATGTATAGTTCAATAACCAAGATCAAATAGTTATTAAAGTAGATTTGAGTAGAGTAGGTTTGAATTGGAAGAACAATCAACGAACTATAAAATAGAACAAGAGAAAATATTCAATCTGAAAAAACAGTGGGAATAAAGAATGAAGAAAAATTAAGAGCTTAAAATATTAGAAGATATTTGGCTAAAATCTCCCAAATTT
Organism: Ailuropoda melanoleuca; assembly: GCF_002007445.2. Lineage (NCBI taxonomy): Eukaryota > Metazoa > Chordata > Mammalia > Carnivora > Ursidae > Ailuropoda > Ailuropoda melanoleuca. Next base: position 73,936,151 of record NC_048218.1, read on the forward strand.
GATGACAATTTGGAAAGAAGAGTCTTTTTAACAAATTATGCTGGGATTATGAGATAGCCACAATCAAAAGAATTAACTTAGATTTCTGCCTCATACCATACCAAAAAGTTAACTCAAAATGGACCAAAGGCCCAAATGTAAGTGCTAATACTATAAAAACCTTAGGAGAAAACAAAGGTATGTTTTAAGATGAGATTGCGCTTCAAAGGAAAACATCAAGAAAATGAAAAAAACAAAATACTGAATGGGAGAAAACATTTTTCAATCATATTTACAAAGGACTTTAATCTGGAATATGTAAAAGAAAAATATTTACAACTCAAAAATGGAAAGAGAGATAAGCAGATTAAAACTGGATAAGGGATTTGAATCAACAATTTCTCCAAAGGACGTATACAAGTGGTTAGTTAACAAATTAAAAGATGCTCAACATCATTAGCCATCAGAAAAACGCAAATCAAAACCACAATGAGAAACCACTTTCTGCCCACTAAGATGCCTATTATCAAAAAGACGGATAAGACTATGTATTGGTAAGGATGTGGCGAAATTGGAATCATCATGTACTGTTGGTAGGAATGAAAAATGATGCAATCATTTTAGAAGACACTCTTCCAGTTTCTCAAAAGATTAAATGTGGGTTTACCATATGACCTAGTAAAGTCACCCCTACCTATATACCTAAGATAGTTGAAAACATATGTCCATTAGAAACTTGTACACAAGTGTTCGCAGCTACATTACTTATAATAGCCCGAACATAGAAACAACCAAAATGTCCAACTAATGAATGGATATGATGGGATATATCCATATAATAAAATATTATTTAGGAGTAAAAATGAAGTATAATAAATGTCATCACGTGGATGAACCTTGAATATATATATATATATATTTTTTAAAGATTTTATTTATTTTATTTGAGAGAGAAACAGCCAGCGAGAGAGGGAACACAAACAGGGGGAGTGGGAGAGGAAGAAGCAGGCTCATAGTTGAGGAGCCTGATGTGGGGCTCGATCCCATAACGCCGGGATCACGCCCTGAGCCGAAGGCAGACGCTTAAGGACTGAGCCACCCAGGTGCCCCGAACCTTGAATATATTATGCAAAATGAATCCATTCACAAAAGACCACATCATGTTTGATCCCATTTATAGGAGATATCCAGAAGAGGCAAATCTGCAAGACAGTAAAATAGTGGCTGTCTAAGACTGGAGGGATTGGGGGAACATAAAGAGGGTTGCCAGTGAGATGGGATTTCTTTTTGAGGTGATGAAGTGTTCTAAAATGTACTGAGGTTATTATGGTTGCATCGTTCTGTGAATACACTAAAACCATTAAGTTTTACACATTAAATCTGAATTGTGTGGTATGTGATTTATAGCTCAAAAAAGCTGTTAGTTTTTTTTTTAATGACACGTCCTGATGGAATTTCATGAAAATGAGAATAACAAACTTCTTTTTTTTAAACAGATTTTATTTATTTATATGACAGAGAGAGAGACAGCCAGAGAAAGAGGGAACACACGCAAGGGGAGTGGGAGAAGAAGAAGCAGTCTCCCAGCAGAGGAGCCAAATGTGGGACTCGATCCCAGAACTCAGGGATCACACCCTGAGCTGAAGGCAGATGCTTAACAACTGAGCCACCCAAGCGCCCCATGAGAATAACAAACTTCTAAAAGCTTTTAAAGACCTTACCTGTAAAGGAATAGGAGTCAGCATGGTATTCAAAAAACTTAGTCACGCGGGAAAGAGTCAAAATTTCAAAATTCTGGAGAAAAGTTTTATTTTCCATTTGATTTCCACATGAAAAATATTCTCATTCAAGTATAAATAGTGTATTAGTTTTCTATTGCTGCCTAACAAATTACCACAAACTTAGTTTAAAACCATCTACACTGAACAACTTCCCTGTGTCAGAAGCCCAGGCCTGGTTTAACTGGGTTCTCTGCTCAGGGTCTCACATAGCAGTAATCTAGGTATTGGCTAGATTATATTCCTTTCTTGAGCTCCAGGTCCTCTCCAAACTCACAGGGTTGTTGAAAGAATTGAGTTCCTCATGGTTACAGGACAAAGGCCCCCACTTTCTTTCTGCTTTCAAATGGGGGCTAATTTTAGCTCTTCCACACCCCTCAGATCCTTGTCCTGTGGACCCTCTTACAACATGGCAACCTGCTTCATCCAAGGCAGGATACTCTCCTTCTCCAGTCATCTAAAGTGTCATCTTTTAGTCATGGGAGAGACTGTTCCATCACCTTTGCTAGAAGTCAGTCAAATATGGATGTGGTCCATATATACAATGGAATATTACTCAGCCATCAGAAAGAACGATTACCCAACATTTGCAGCAACATGGACGGGACTGGAGGAGATTATGCTAAGTGAAATAAGTCAAGCAGAGAAAGACAATTATCATATGGTTTCACTCATTTATAGAACATGAGAAATAGCAGGAAGATCGGTAGGAGAAGGAAGGGAAGAATGAAGGGGGGGCTAAATAGAAGGGGGAATGGACTCTGGGAAATAAACTGAGGGCTTCAGAGGGGGTGGTGGGGGACTGGGGTAGGCTGGTGATGGGTATTAAGGAGGGCACATATTGCATGGTGCACTGGGTGTTATACACAAATAATGAATCATGAAACATTACATCAAAAACTAAGGATATACTGTATGGTGACTAACATAATAAAAAGTTATTATAAAAATAAAAAAATAAAACAAAAAACAAAACAAAAAGAAGTCAGTCATAGTTTCCCATCCACAATCAAGGGGGAGGGGACTCTACAAGAATTTGACTCATTTGACGGTCATGTTAAAATTTTCTACCATACAGGGTATAAATCTTGGAAAGTTTATCCTTATGCCTTTTCAGAGCAAGTGACGTCAGATACACTCTTACAAAACACAGTAAAAAAAAAAAAAAAAAAAAGAGGGAGTTTTGCTAGAAAAGAGGGGCATACACCACAAGTGTCATTTTGATAGTGTTGCAGTCAGTGAACTCTGGGGTAAACTCATACCAGGTCACAAGAGCTGATTATTAACATTTTAAGACTTTTTCAGGCCTGTTGTTAAATGTGGTCAATATTAAAAATTAAATAAATATACAATTAAATAAGTTATATTTAAAAAAGATAATACCCAAACTTATCACTTCCTTGTTATTTTATTACATTTTCTTACTACCTATGCCCAAGATTACTTACATGTATTATATCTTTATGGCAGGCGTACTGGACAATAATGAACTACTGCACATCTCTTTCCAACTCTGCCTACAGTGACTTCAGGACGGTAGTTTGAAATTAGCCATATAGGGAGTATTCACACCATGGAGGTTGGCAAATATTACAAATAAGGCCGAATCCCTTATTGCAGAGTGAGTTGTTAAATATTTAGTGTATCATTGATTGTAGAAAGAAGTTTTAGATTTCAAGGTACTATGCCCTATAGCAAAGCAGTAAGAAGGGTCTCTTTATAGCTATGAACTTTGAATAAAAAGATAACAGTAAAAGGTTCTGGGAGCTTGGGAATGGGGAAAAATATTTAGAGGACAGAACAAGGAATTCAGATACGGATATAAGATAGGACCCTGACTCCATACCCCAACCTAAACCCTCCATTACAAGGTATTTTGGAATAAGAATTTCTTAATACATTTGGTAAAGATGACTACTCATTATAGTTCCTAGTTCTGAAGGACATTGCCAGATGGGCTCTGTAGTAAATTCTTTCCTTTGACTGATCCTGTGGAGTAATAGGGAGAGTAAAGATGGCTGGGGTAGACGGGGCATACATTTATGAGATCATTAGTCCAGAGAGCATAATATTCCTTTAAGCTTCACCTTTACTGAAGTATAAGATTATTGTAGGTAGAGGGTTAGCACTGCCTGATAATTTCTTGAGGTCAAGAACAGGCCTTGCACAGAATAGATGCTCAATATTGTATGAAGATGTCATATTAAATTGAACTGAGCTGAACTACCTGGCATAGAATTAAGGCCTATGTCCAGTACTTTATACTAAAAATGATTTAAGGATCAGAGATAATGTACTTTAAATAAATGTTTATGAATAAAAGTAATTCGATGGTCTCATATTTATGAGCATACTGTCTAAACATTTTATATATGAGGGGTCCTAGTGGCACATATTTATACCTAAAATACAATTTTATTTATTTTATGGAAAATAATTAAGAAATTAAGAATACAACTCTTCCCAAATATAAAGTTTCTTTTCTTTATATGCATTTTGAGTATTTTATCTTTTGACCCAGAATGCTAGGAATGTACCTGATTAAAATTGTTTGACTTCTACTTTTGAGGACACTTTTTTCCCCATAGAACATTAAAATTTACAGTATTTTCTCATGCAGAAAGAATACGATGGGGACCAAAATATTTGAAGTATTTCATTCTTCTGCTAATTTCTCAATGAATTCTTAAATCTAATATAAGTAGATATCCTTGTGATTCTAATATTTCATTTTTCATTGTACAGGGTAAAGTTTCTAGTGTTGTTCTATGGGTTTCTTGGTCAAGACTTCAATTTGTAACACCTTTTGTAATCTCCACAAATTATAATTCAGTGCTAAGTTTTGAGCTTTGCAATACACAAGAGCCCTGAACTTGATATCTGATTTCATTTCATTCAACATTTAATGACTGCTGTTGGTACACCTACAATAATAGTTCTTCAACCAATTCATGACCTCTAGTCCTTAATGCCTTCATACTTTCATTATCCATCAGCCCCATTTTATCTTCATTTTCCCTCATGACCATCTTAGAATCCATATTTCACTACTACATTACTTTGAAAACACCCAGGATTTCATTCTCCTTTCTGCCTCCATCATCCTTACAAAAATAACTCAACCATCCATCATTTCTATGAATATGCCAGAGCAGCTAGAAAGGGTCATGCAACTAGGTAGAACAGTATATTAATTTCCTAGAACTCTGTAACAAATCCCCACAAATTTTTTGGCCTGAAAGACTAGAAAATCATTCCCTCACAGTTCTGGAGGCCAGGAGTCCGAAATCATTATCACTGGACTGAAATCAAGATGTTGTCAGGGCCATTCCTCCTCCAGAGTCTATTGTAGAGAAGAGGTTCTTTGGCTTTTCCAGCTTCTAGTGACTGTTGGCATTACTTACCATGTGACAGATGAGCTCAATTTCTACCTTTGAGGTCACATTTCCTTCTCTTCTGTATATAATGTTCCTCTGCTTCCTTTTTATGCCATCATCTATATGGACATTCTGGGGTAATTTCCTCAATTCAACATCCTTAATCACATCTTACAAAACTTTACCATGTAAATCAACATTCACAGTTTCCAGGATTGAGGATACAATAACTCTATTAACCTACCACAAATAATTGCACTTTAAATTCGTGATCTCAAAATTCAAGTAGGGGCTAACACTGCCTAGCAATCTTCCTGCATCAACTGACTCTCCAAGAGGACTATACATCTGCTCTCTCTCAACTCTTTCATATGGTCTCTTCCAAACTTCTCTCTTCGCTAAAGACTGAGTCTACACATGATGTTTTCATCTCCTAGCCCTCCAACCTCATTCCAAGCCACTGCTCACAATGCACCAGTCACAGATCATTCGACACCTATAGCCCTTTCTTAATTCAGAGCATTTTACACATACCATTCCCTCTCAGTATGTGGCATTCCACTGCTAGTCGTCCTCTCATCTCTCCTCCAAACCAAAAACAAGACTCTCCTTGCATAATCCTGCGGTGTCACAAAATATCACCTTACATGGGCATTTCAGGTAACACTATCTCATTTCCAATTTCAACTATGTCCACACTCTCCTCACCATCTACATACTTTGTCTATTTAATGTAACTAAAGACCATGATTATTTATTCACCATTGTATACCTAGTATTTAGTCCAGTGTCTGGAACTTAAAAGGTACTCAATGATTTTCTAAATGAATTCTAAATGGTAAACCAAACTGATACTAAATTATGAAACTCCACAATTTTATGTTGAAGTGTGTGTATGACTGAGAGTGTGAACTTGAGAGTCAGAGAAGCTTGTATTTGAATCCTGGCTTCCTCATGTCTTAACTGGAAGAACTTGGGCAAATTAAATAATATCTTGATATTCTACCTACCACTGATTAAAAAACAGTGTCAAGTTACAACTCTACCTCTGACCACTTTGGTGATTACGGACCTTGTCAGACCTCAGTTCTTCAGCTTTAAAATTGTGGACTTGGATTCAGTGAGGTCTGACATTCAAATCATGCCCACTATTCTATAACTACTTCTTTGTGTAAGATTCTAAATTTAAAATTTCGAACAAAATTTTATAACTATGTTGAATATTTATGACCTTTAAAACTTTTCAATATTTGTTTGTAAGAAAACACAGCACATGAGAATGTTGGTCATCACAATATCTATCTTTCCAGATGCTACTGTGCTTGATTGAGGGGTTGACAGGCCACACTATTTGCCAATCATCTTTCATCCTACACATTTGACAGACTGGAAAGCTGTGACAAAGAACTAATTTCAGTTCAGCTTGAGTTATTCTTTGAAACTTTCACAGAACTAGATGGATGTGCTCCATGTGAAACAGATGATAGTTTTGGACAACCGATCTGTGAGATGGATAGGTAGAGAGTATGAGTTCACTAAGAATTTTTATTTTATATAACATCAGAATATGGAGAAAAAATTAACCTCTTTGGTACAAGACAATGTCATATGTAGAAACCACTAGCTACTAATTAGAAAAATATTTTTTAAAATTTCAGGTCATTTTTCAGGCAAGAATAAAAGGCAAGCACATATGGATAATAGACTTTGACATCAGAATAAAGACTGATATTTAAGATGTGCATGCACTGGATAACACAGAGAAGAAACATGAACTTGGAATCAGGATTATTTGGATCCTAGTTTTGGCACTGCCATGAGCTTGCTTCATAACAATATATCATATAAAAGGTATATAATGCCAAGGTGTTTCCTCCTGCACTAAGATATATTGACTCAAATATTCTTGTCAACTCTCCACAATATGTATATCAATTAAAATAATCTAAAGTAGCCAAATACTTAACTTGAAGAAGTTTATATAACAGAAATATTTTAATTTCATACAATATGAAGTCTTGTGATCAGGTATTTGATGGTTGTTTGATTAAAAGAATCAACAATGTCATGAAGGGTCCAGGTTCTTTTCATCTGTGAAGTCTCATCCCCTCTTAGATACACGATGGCTGCAACAATTTCAAAAATAGCATTTTCACACAGAATGCTCAATAACAAAAGTGACTTTCTGATGTCTTTTAAAAAATATAAGAATTGAAAACATTTATTCTTATTGAATATATACGTACAGAAAGAGAAGGGAGATACACACACACATGAAATGAAGGAATATACTTTATTTGATATTTTAGAGTACTTTGGTCAAACTGAGTATAATAAAATAGGTTGGTTACTCCTAATTGTGCTGGATAAAGTGGAGAAAGAAAGGGATAAGCCTGGGATTCCAATTCTCAGCTCAAGCACTTCATAAATGACCTGAAGTTTTCTGTGTCTGTGCTAAAATAATCTCATCTGAGCTGCAGAGCCGAAGTTGTTGAAAACCAAACCCAGAGCCTCATCTTGAGAATGGCTGAATTATAATGTAAGTTGAATTTCCAACCTCAGAGTGCTTCTGTTAAAGTAGGGGCTTTGATTGGGATAGAACAGGATTCTCAAGATGAGAATGGAAACATATGGAAGTTCCTGATGAAGCTGGGGACATTAAACCCCTAAATTTTGGTGAATTGTCTTTGCCTGTGAAACTATCATTATATCACCATCTAAGAAGATTAACCCTGCTTTGCCTGAGAAAAATATAATGGCCTCCCCTGAAATAATTACAACACTGTTGATTCTCTTCAGGTCCCCCCATCCCCGTGCTCTTAGTTTCTAGACCTATAATTAGACTCAAGTCCCAGCAGGCCCTGCAAAGTGAAGTACAAATTGTGGCTTATGAAGAGGTGTGCTGTACTCCAAAATAACTACATTGAGGATAGGGGATAATGGTAGAAGGGACATAAAATTTACTAGGCTGAATTTATTGATATCAGCCCTTTAAGCAGAGAATCTGAATGTAACGTTGCAGTGTAGAGGGTTAAAAAGGACTCTGTTTGGTTGGCTGAAACATAGACCAAAAGGTGGCCTACCCTACATTAACTTGAAATGCAAAAACTGCCTTGGTACAAGGGCTTAGGGAAATTGGAATGTTAAAGTGTATTTATCACGTAAGACCTTCTTACTCACTCTTGTAGGGTCCAGAGTTCACAGCTTACAACATGATTATGAGAGATAAATTTGTTAGGGGAGCCCCACATCCTTGAAGAGCTTTATAGTCACTCTTCTCCAGCTTAGAAATTATAGTGGGAGCTGCTACCACTAAATTAAGGAGATGCAAAGGGGATAATTGGATTTCAGGGTGGCAGAGGCCAAGTGAAAATAGTTAATCAAAAGCAAGGTAAGTGTGGTTGCCCTAGGAAGAACAGAGCCAAAGAAGCAATCAGAATAGTGTAACCAGAAGAGACATATGATGTTGGCCAGTTAGCACAGTTTTCCTAGGGGGTCAATAGTTGCAGTCCAGTAAATGCTTACTTGATTTGTATAAGCAAAAGAGTTCTAGGTCAAGTGAACTAAAGTCTAACTTGAATAATAAAAACAGTCATGGTCAATCAATCAATTCCCAGATTTGAGTCAGTGTACAGATCCAGAACCTCATGAGTGAAGGGGAGGGTGGATCCTCTTGAGGAAGAACCCTCTTACACTGTCAAAAAATTTGTACTGTTAATCTTTCTTTAAGAGAGACCAAGTGGAAGTCACTAGAACTGCCTCTACCTAGGAAAATCAGAAACCAAAACCAATACTACATTCTCAGGTGTATTGTAAAGATAAGTGCTATCATCAAAGACTTGAACGTGGTTCCCACCACATTTCTATTCAACTTGCCTATTTGGCTTGTGCAGAAAAGGTGGATCTTGGAGACAACAATGGATTATCATAAACTTAACCAGGTGGTGACTTCAATTGCTTCTGTACCAGAAGCTGTTTCATTGCTTGATCAAATTAACATATACTCTGGCAGCTGGTATACAGCTTTTAATATAGAAAATGCTTCTTTCTTCATAGCTGTCAGTATAGCACCAGAAGCGGTTTGATTCCAGCAAGCAATGCCAGCAATACACTTTCGTGGTCCTCCCTCAGGGGTGTACCAACTCTCCTGCCCTAGGTTGTAATTTAGTTCACAGGGATCTTGGTTACCCTTTCCATTTTACTGATCCATAACATTGATGACAGGCTGATTGGATCTAGTGAGCAAGAAGTAGCAACCACTGTAGACTTATTGGTAAGATACTTGTATGACAAAGAGTGGGAAATAAATCTGACAAAATTTCAGGGGCCTCTACCTCAGGGATATTTCTGCGGGACATGTGGAGATAACCCTTCTAAGGTAAATAATAAATTCTTGCATCTGGTCCCTCCTACAACCAAAAAAGAGGCACGATGCCTAGTGGAACTCTTAGAATTTAGAGCCAGCATTCCCTATTGGAGTATGCTACTCCAGTCCATTTACCTAGTGACCCAAAAAGCTGCTTGTTTTGAATGGGACCCAAATAAGAGAAGGCTCTGTGACATGTTTAGGCTGCTCTGTCAGTTGTTTAACCACCTGTGTTGTATGGTCCAGCATATCTAGTGGTGTTTGAAGTGTCAATGTCAGGTAGGGATGCTGTTTGACTCTTAGGTTGACCCCTAAAGGTCAATCACAGTATAGACCCTTAGGATTTTGGAACAAAGCCCTGGCACTTTCTGTGGATAAGTGGATAATCAAACATCTGGCTTGATACAATGGTAGAATGGCATTTTTTGAATAGTTACCGGTCTTGGTGGCAATATCTTGAGGGGCTGAGGCAAGGTTCTTTGGAAGAATGCATATGTGCTAAATCAGCACCTAGTGTGTGATGCTATTCCTCCCATAGCCAGGATTCATGGAACTAGGAATCAAGGGGTGGAAATGGGAGTCTATACCACTCTCTATAACTCCTAGTGACCCACCAAAATTTTTGATTTCTTTCTTACCACCTCATGCTCTGCTGCGCTAGAGGTCTTAGTTCCAAAGTGAGCAATGCTTCTACAAGGAGACACAACGATGATTTCAGTGAACTGGAAGTTAAGATGGACACATGGCTACTTTGACTGATCCTAAGTACCTGGAGAAAACTGAACTGCTACTGCACAATGGAGGTAGGAAAGTATGTCTGGAATACAGGCTCTTAGGACATCTGTTAGCTGTACCATATTACGATTAAAGTGGATGGAAAACTACAACAACCCAATTCAGGCAACATTATCAATGACCCAGTCCCCCTTAGGGAACAAAGTTTTGGAGCACCCTCTAGGTAAAAAGCCATGACCAGCTGTAGTGCTTGCTGAGGGCAAAGGGAATATGAGCTGTATAACAGAAGGCAGTTATACCCCTATATTATCTATAGCCATTTGACCAGTTACAGAAACAATATCTGTAATTTGTTATGAATATTTGTTCCTTATTCTATGTTTGAGCGTATATGTGTGGAAAATATATTTTCTTTCCTCTCTTTTCTCTCATATAAGATGTGTTGACCTTAGACCATAGTATTTAAGTTACTGGATATCAAGGAGAAGAGTGGATATCACCCAATGCTTTCCCATCATCTTCTAGGGGAAAGCGTTTATATTTTCTATTGTATACAGGAGAGTTGTATCACGTTAGGCAGAATTATGACCTTGCTATTGTCTGTATTTGGAGATTATATGATTTAAGGAGATGTATATGGGTGCTAAGCTGACAAGGGGTAAACTGTGGTGGTTAATTTTATGTGTTAAATCAGTTAGACTAAGGTACCCAGTTGTTTGGTCAAACCTCTGTCTGGATATTGCTGTGAAGGCATTTTTTTTAGATGTAGCTAATGTTTAGATCAGTAGAATATGGGTAAATCAGATTATCCTTATTAATGGGAGTGGGCCTTACCCAATCAGTTGAAGAACCTTAAAAGACTTGGTGTCCCAAGGAAGAAAGAATACCACCTTTGGAATCAAAACTACAACATCATATATGTTGATATATACATATAGATAGATTTTATAAGATTTTATAGATACAGATACAAAAGATTTTATGTTTATATGTTTATACATATAAATACTTTGTTGTTTTATATCAGGACATATATTATTTCTGTTTTTAAAATAACTATCATGTTGTAAAGTGTGTGTTCAAAGTTTCATTCTTTTTTTTCCCCCTGCTGTTGGGTTGTCTTTTCTCTTTAGTCAGAAGGACTTTTTTGTATATTAAAATTGTCCTTTCTTTAAAGATATTTTTAATAACGCCATTTCTGTGAACTATCTTTTCAATCATCTTGTAATGATATCTGGTGAACATCATTAAGAATAGTTAATTTAATATAGTTCAATTTACCAATTTTCCCTTCTGATTAGCGGGACTTCCCATCCTTTAAGGCTGGAAAAAAAACAACAAATGTTACCTACACATTCTCAACAAATTACCTCTTCCATCTCATTGGCCAAAATTGCATCATAGGTTTATTCCTAAACTATTAAATAACAAGAGCAGAATTGCCAGGCCTGGCCTAAACCAATCCAAATCAACACCCTGGGGCTGGAGAGGGGTCCAGCTTCCATGTGGCTCTTTATCTGACCTCTGGACACTGAATAATGTCTGCACAAAAGCACTCAATAAATAAGTTCTTTCAATAAGGAAAAATATAGAGGAAAATCTGTTGGATAATCAAGTAAAATTAACCATGCAAAACTACATTTAATATGTGGATTCCTTGTCTGCCATCTCAATGTCCTTTTGCGTTTTTATGAATCAATTGGATCACTAGCCACAGTCTAGAAACCTAGAGACTCATGAGATGTGTTTTCATATACATGGATTTGACATTTTTTTTTTAGCAAATTCTATTACATACTTTTCCTTTCCATATTCTTTCTTTTCTTTTCTGCATGTGGATTGATGTTGCTGTTACCTCACTTTTTAGGCTTTTTACAATAGTCTTCTCTCCCTAAACAGAAATTAATCCCCTTGTTTTCTTCCTAATACATTGCTTTCTTTATTATATACTTCCTACTTCCAAACTTTCAATGACTCCCAATGGCAAAGATACTGTGAGGATTCATTTTACATGTCACAAGGTGCTCAGATATTTGGTGAAATATCATTTCAGGAATTTCTGTGCTTTTGGATAATGTGACATTCAAATTTGAGACAGAGTAAAGCAGATTGCTCTCCCTCAAGCAATCAGTTGAAGGTCCGACTAGAACCAGGCTGACCAACACTTCCCCCAAACAATAAGATAATTCTTCTGTCTTGACTGCCTTCAAAGTGGGATATAGACTTTTTCTTGTCTTCAGATTCAAACTGAAAACATGGGTTCTTCTCAGGTTTTGAGCCTCTCAGCCTTTGCAATGAGAGTACATCGTAGGCCGTCCTGGTTCTGAGGCTTTCGACTCAGACTGGAGCTCCACTATCCACTCTCCTGGATCTCCAGCTTGCTGACTCATCCTCCAGATCCTGGGATTGTCAGTCCCCCACAATGGCTTAAGCCAATTCCTTAGATTAAATCTCTCTTTCTATATATATCCTATTGATTCTGTGTCTCTGGAGAACTCTAATACAAAGTCCAAAATCCTTATCAGAAATTCAGAACTATCACTACCCTCTGAATTTATTTCTAATAAACCATTTTCAATATGATTTCTCACTACCCTCTCACCCTTGAGAATTTTCCACTCTGATCAAAATATGTATTTCACCGTTGTACACCCTGTGAGTTCCCTCTCATTGCTGCTGCTATTGTCTCTGTTACAATGAAATACACTAACTCATCTTTATTTGCTGAAATGAAGCCCACTTTCTCTTTGAAACCTCCCTGTTTTTTTTTTTTCTCTTCTGTACTTGTGAGGTATATGTTTGTGCGTGTGTACCTTCATTATTCATTGTACTTTTGTTGTTCTTTCCCAACCAATGAAAGGCAAATTTTTGAGTGATTATCATGTGCCAGCTCCTACACAGAATTTTGTATGCATTACTTACTGTAACTACATTATGAGTTAGACACTATTATTGCTATTTTATAGATGAGGAATCTGAGGTTCAAGCATGTTGAGTACTCTTTCTCCAAAGTGAACAGTGGAGTCAGGACTCAGCTACAATTCTGCCTGACTCTAAAGCTCTTTCTCAATACCACCATTCTGTAGTGGGACTGATATTTGTGTTTTTACCCTACTTATTTACTACAGTTCTTACATATAGCAGAAGCATAATAGATATTAATTTTTTTTTAAGATTTATTTATTTTTGGGGAGTATAGATGGAGAGAGAGTCTTCAGCCTACTCCATGCTGAGCTCAGAGCCCAAGACAGGGCTCAATCTCAGGACCCTGAGATCGTGAGCTGAGCTGAAACCAAGAATCAGGTGCTAACTTACTGCACCACCCACGTGCCCCATAAATGTTAATTTCTTGATCTTCATAATAGTAAATTAGATTCCAGTTTAAAATGGCATCTGGTAAGCATTCCATGATAGATTCTCCTAGCCTTGCTGCAAAATAACCATGAAGACAGACAAACAAACAAACACCCCAGACACAGCCTCCCAAAGCTTGGATACAAAATCATCATATTGCTATTGATTCTCCTAACTGTAAGAACTGTGAAGATGAATTGTGAATCATGATTTGTACCTTGAAGAAATGCTAATATGTTAGCAAGGAAGGTGAGGTTGCTTATAGGTTTTCATTGTAACTTAGCCTTGGTGTTAAACCTCCCAACACAGACTTCCCTATCTGTTAAAAGCTAGGGAAATAACTAATACTGACATAGCTCTTACTCTATGCCAGACACTATCCTAAGTACCTTAAACATATTAATTCACTAAATTCTCACATCAGCCTTATGATGTGAGCACTAATCATATCCCATTATTAAAGTTATGGAAACTGAAGCATAGAAACACATTAAATGACATTCTTAAGCACAGACAGATAGTAAGCGGCATAGATGGATTTGAATTCAGAGTCCTAAAGATTATTTGTCACATGCTACTCTTCACTATGCATCCTCATAAGGGAGGTGATTTCCTCCTATGCTGCCTGGCCTTACACTGTAAGCACTACTCCCTGCCCTCCAGAGCCAGTGCCATGATCCTTGGAGCACCTTGGCCACCCCAGGGAGCCAGCTGAAAGGTATCCCTCTGGAGGGTACAGGCAGCAAACTCTGACAGCATCCCTGCATGCCTCTCTGCTGGTGCTCTGAACCCATGGGCCCGGGGTCATGGCTACCTCCACCTCGCTTTCAAAGGGCAGAACTGCCAATAGCCTTGCACCCAAGAACACTGGGGGTAAGCCAGGCAGAGAGTCTGCTGAAGGGCCTTTCCAGTGAATATCCAGCTAAAGATAATTGTTCTTTAGCATTAAGGTCTAGGGAGGGAATTTGCTTTGTTAGGTTTTAGACTTACTTGGGACCCATAACTCATTTTTCCTTTCCTCTTTCTGTCTTATGAGATGGAAATGTCTATCCTGTACTAGTCCTACCATTGCATTTTGGAAGCACATAACTTGTGTGGTTTCACAGATTCACAATTGAAAGGGAATTTGCCCCAGAATATATTATACCTTGAGTCTCTTTTATATCTGATTTAGAGGATATTTTTTTAAATTTTATTTTATTATATTATGTTAATCACCATACAGTACATCCCCAGATTCCGATGTAAAGTTTGATGCTTCATTAGTTGCGTATAACACCCAGTGCACCATGCAATACGTGCCCTCCTTACTACCCATCACCAGTCTATCCCATTGATTTAGAGGATATTGAAGTGAGACTTTGGACATAGACTTTAAAGTTGAAGCTGCAACAAGTGAAGATTTTAGAAGCTACTCAGGTAGAATGAATAAATTTTGAAAGTGAAAAGAACATGAATTTTGGGGAATCAGGGGTGGAATGCTATAGACTGAATGTTTGCCCCCCCCCAAACTCACATGCTGGAACCTAATCCCCAAAGTGATGGTATTTGGAGGTGGGACCTGTAGAGGTGATTAGGTCATGAGAGTGGAACCCTCATGAATGAGATCAATGCCCATTAAAAGAGAACACACAGAGCTTCTTTGCCCCTTAAACCATGTGAAGACACAGTGAGAAGACAGCCATCTGTGATCCAAGAAGCAGCTCTCATCAGACACCAAATCTGCCAGTGCCTTGCTTGATCTTTGACTTCCCCACCACCAGAACTGAAAGAAACAAGTTTCTGTTGTTACAAGGCACACAATTTGCAGTATTCTGTTATTGTAACCCAAATGGACTAAGACACAAGGCTCTGAGATGACTTTTCACACAAATACTCAAGTTTATATCTCCAACTTGGACCTTTTGCAAATATATCCAACTACCTACTTGAAATCTTCACTTGAATATCTAATAAGCATCTCAAACTTAACATATTAAAAATAACGTGCTGATTGTTCTCAAACCCATCCTCTGGCAGTCCTCCCATCTTAGGTAAGTATTCTTCCATTTACATTCAAGTAAAAAAACCTTGCAATTAACCTTGATGTGCTGTTTTCTCACTCAGTAGTTTCAATCCATTCCAAGATACTTTTGGCATAACCATCAAATATTATGTGGACTCATATGAAATTGCTAACTTTTGAACATTTTTCATCTATAAAAACAAATTTCAAATGGTTCATTCAGCCTAACATATATCCAGAATCAAACCACCTCTATGTCTACCACTACTGTCCTGGTTCAAGTCACCATCATTTCCCATCTGAGTATTACAGTAGCCACTTGATAGGATTCCGACTTGCCTGCAAACTATTTCCTAGCCAGCAACCCCAGTGATCTGTGAAAAGTAAAAATCAAATGTCTCAACTTTGTTTAGAATCCTCCAATGTTTCTGCATCTCAGCTGGATTAAAAGTTACAGTCCTTACAATGCCCTACAAAACCCTTTATAATCTTGCCCTCTGCTATCTTTCTGCTCATGGGCAGATCACATCCCTCACACCTCTGCCCTGTCTCTAAATCCCCTCCACCCATTGTAGCCTCCTCTTGTTCCTCAAAAACAGGAAACGTGCTTCTTTTTGGCATGCACAGCCTATTCCATCTGTTTGCAATTCTCTTGTGCAGATATCTGCATGGCTTCTTCCCTCCCTTCCATGGAATCTCTGCTCAAATGTCTCCTCAGCAGAAGGGCCTTTCCTGACCACTCTAGAATGGCATGATCCTAGTGCTTTGTTAGTAATTTGCTTCCAGAATATTTGTCACTAATATATTATGCATTTATAAGTTTATCAGCTTCTTGTCTATATTTATATGCTCTCTTAGGGAGGAACTTTGCTGTGTTCATTACTCTCTCTCCTGTCTAGCTCCTTATAAGTCAAAATAATATTTGTGAAAGAAAGGGAGGGAGGGAGGAAGATTAAACCAGCAGCATCATTTGAAATAAAGAATATAAGTGCGTGAGTGTAGTTCTCTGATACCTCTCTTGTTCCTTCTTAGGAAACACACCCAATGTTAAGCTGCAATGCAGTCTGTTAAGAGTGATGTACTCAGTCGGATTAGAGCCAACAATATGTATTAGAAAGATCAATATGACAGAAGCAAGACAATCTAGTTTTGAGTCCTTATTCAATAGGTTGTGATCAGGTCATAGGACATAGAAAAACATACAATGTCCTGTCCATCAGCATTCTTAATATCTGTTCTTCCTATTCCAGAAAATGGTGTGAGAATCAATACAGACACTGCATGTGAAAGCACATCACGTATTGTACTGTTCCAGGTAAATTCAGGTAGCTGATAATACTTGAAATTTCACAACTAGAATATTAATGAAAATTTTCCACAAGGAAATAAAGAACAGATCGTTCTTCCCATGTGTTTATCACAAGAACTATGCCTGAAATAATCCATTGAGTAGGATATCATTTACCCCAATACGACCTCAATATGAAGTGTGTGTTTGTGTGTTTATACATTTAAGAAAGGTAAATATAAAAACAATTATAACAAAAAAGTATTTACATAGCTGTACTTCCTGGGTTCAGGGTTTTGTGTCGAACATAGTGATTTCCTAAGAATAAGTGACCAGTAAACATTTGTTGAAATCGTTAATTATGTTATTGTTCCTATCAGTAGCCAAGAGAACTCAAGGATTCACAGTGGCCTATATTTTATATGTTTTTTTAATTAAAATATATATAAAATGAAGTGAATACCCAATTAGGTGTTTGGGTGTTTTCTCTCTTTCTAAAGTTTCTCAGGAAACCATGAGGGTATTTGGAAAAGATCCATTGCTTTGGGAAGCCGGACACTGCATAACTGTGGTTTAAATGCCTTTGTGAACACTTTTCACTTTTGAGGGGTGGCATTTAGAAGCACCTAAAAGCTAGAGGACTTGGTTAGGACCTTCCTCTGCTTGTTCTGGAAGATACCATTTAATACCTCTGTAGGTCTTACCCTCATTGCGTCCTCACCCTCTCAGTTGTGTCTTTGGAGCTCTGTTCATTTATTTTTTAAAACTCTCTTCCATTTTGTTTTAACATGGAATTCTTTGGCATAATGAATGCCAAGAATAAAACCATGAATTTACCCTTGAGGCTAAACTTTCCCCTGAATCCCTCCCACTTTTTTTTTTTTTAAACATTACCAGTTTCATTCACCTTTATTTGAATAGAAATTTCTTACCCCCTACATAGCCATTGGCAATGACTGCCTCTGCCTACCTCGGCTTTTGAGATTTGTTTATTTCCAATTAGTTCCTTAAAAAAAAAAATTAAAATAGAGTTCTGATGTGGGAAAAGCTGGAGGGATTTGAGATACTGATTTAAATATTGCTTATCTGATGATATTTCTGGGCTTTTATTCTAGAGAAACTTATGTGTACTGGGTGAGGGCGCCAAGGTGGTAGAATAAGGAGAGAGAGGGGCACTGTACTCTCCCAAAGATGGAGTGAGGAATCTGTCTTTCCTCATCTCTCAGAGCTGGAGATACAGGCAAGGGCATCAATATGCGGCAGGCAAAACACTCTCAAATAGCCTTACTCCTGCCCAGTTTTTCTAAGCCTACTTTCTTAAGTATTAATTAGCAAATGAACCAATCCAAAACCACTTAAATGTTGGCTATTTACACACTCATTCCCATTTTGTAAAGAAAAGGGATAGGTTAAATTACCTTAAAAAAAAAAAAGAAGGTGTGTTGGTGCCAACATACTTAGTTGTTTAATTTATATTTAACAAGAAAAAGAAAAGAAAAACTAATTGTCTCTATATTCCCCCCTCCCTACAACACACTCCATGTTTCATACTTTCTCCTGACTTTGTATAGGATTATTAAAAGGGAAAGAATTTTCATGGAAAAGCTATTGCTATAATGTGCTGATTGTTACATTAATTTTCCCCCAGCTCTATTGCTTGGCAGGAATTTTGGACTTTACTCAGGAACTGCTTAGTGAGCTTGTTGGTGGATGGGATTAGTTTAATCTCCTCTCACAAGCTTCTAAGCACTGGGAAAGCCTGGGATGGAGGAGGAGCAGTGGTAAAACAGGGCGGGCAGGAACAGAAAGGTTGCCGATGACCAATGCCAAAGTTGATTTCATCTCAGAACTAAATTTGAATAGTGAGGAGAAGGGAGGAAGGGGAGGAAAGGGGGCACAGTGATGACGAATAAGACTGTTAACCTGGGGTGATGGTGGTGATCTCTTCTTGATTTCACTGTGCTTGGAGGGTCTCCAAGCTCTGGGGGCAGGCACAAATGAGAGGGAAAGAAAGTGGGGGTCGGGGAGAGAAGGGGGATTGGAATCCACAAATGTGGAACACAGAGAAAGGGGAAAAAAAGAGGAGCCTCTAGATTTGAAGAGAGTAGGGGGCCAACCTGAGATTTGACTCACTTGCATTAGTGTATCTTACCCACCATGACGATGGCCTCAGTGGGCATCACAGTAAAATTTTTGCATAGAATTCCTAACTTCTCCTTCCTTCTTGATCAAGATTAAATAAGTTGGACTAGACAAGGTTTGGGACACAAAACCTAGGACACTAAAGAACTCTACTGTGCAAGAGAAATAGAAGGTGTTATCATTGCCACTGCTGTATCTGGACACACATGAGACAGATCTGGTTTATATACTTAGACATACTAAATTCACTAACTTAAAATTTTAATATATACTGCTTCCTGTCCTAAACAATAGATGATGGAAATTTTCTAGTGAAGGAGGTATGCTTTCTTTTATAGACAATAGGGCTTGGCAATTTGAAAAAATACTCTGCAATATTCCATTTTGAACCTGGATAACAGTAAATACATTAAAAAGATTTAGTTTTATTCTTAGTCTGAAAAAAGCAATTAGATACTCTCCCAAGGTTATGTAAAACTAAAGAGGGTAAAAAATGGAGAAGTTTATGGAATTTTGTCTTATGGAATTTTGTCTTCTAAATTTTCCTATTAATTATAAATCATATCCTTATGCTTTATGTGTATAATTGCTGAAGCTTTAGATACAAATCTATAAATAGTGGTATTTTGCATAATTTTCCTGCATATTTCTGGTTTCCTAATAAATTAGTCCATTAGAAAAAATAATTCATACCTTAAGAGACTCAGTTAATATCCTTCAAAGGGATGAACAATTAGAATACTGAATATGCTTTGTACACACTGTTCAAAAAGCTAAATGTTTTTGCTTTTTGAGGATTTACTCCTTGATCAGAGGTAATGCAACACTTTGCCAAATCTGATTTTTCTTCATGTATATTTTCAGAATTTTGCCAATTGTATTACTTTTTTTCCCCAAGAAATCACTCTACTTGTTCTTTTTCTAAAATGTGGACTACTTCTCTAATTCATTATTTTTTCTTACCTTTATTGTTTTTGTTTATTCCATTTTTTCAGTCTATCTTGAATACATAGCTTACTAATATTTAGCCTTCCCCCCCAATCTAATTATTTAAGCTTCACATTTTCCTTTACATTTCTTCTTCCACAACACTGCTTTGTTTCTATAGGTTTCATCAATCTTAATTATCTTTCAGTTCTAAACATTCTTTAATCTTAATGATCTATTAATTGATCCACTGGTTACTTAAAATATTTTTTAAGTTCCAAATATACTTTTTTGACTGATGAATTTGTCTTCAGTATTTTATATTTCTAACTTAATTTTGTAGAATGTGAGCCCTATGATATTTTTATAATAAGCTTGCTTTATAGTCCATTTGGTCATCAATTTTTATGAATGTTCTATATTTGCCTTAAATTAAATGTACATTCACTGATTGTTCAGTATAAGACAATGTGTTTGAATAATAGGTTAACTCATTGCTTTTATAGTATTTATTATTTTTGTAATCTGCATAACATCAGTTTCTGTGAGATAGGTGATAAAATCTTCACTGCTTCACTGTCATGCTCCCCTGGCTTAGTCAGCCAAACTGGATCCCTTGCATTTCTTTCTCTTCTTCTTCTATTTTTTTTTATAATTTTTTTAAAGGTTTTATTTATTTGACAGAGAGAGCGGGAAAGAGCACAAGCAGAGGGAGCTGCAGGCTCCCCACTGAACAGAGAGCCTGATGCTGGGCTCATCCCACGACCCTGGGGATCATGACCCAAGCCAGAAGCAAACACTTAACTGACTGAGCCACCTGGCCACCCCATATTTCTTAAACACTTCGAACATGGTCAAAAGTTAAGGTCTTTGTTTTTGAAGTAGCTTGGAGTGCTTTTGTACCCAGATTCTGTATAGCTTGTTCCCTCACTTGCTTTAGGTTCCTTAATCTGTTTAGTAAGAACCATTATGTTAGAATCTAGTGAAAGTCCCTGAAACTGGCTGCCCCAACCCTTGGTCTCTAGCCAAAATAATAAAACAGAAGCAATATATCCTGGAATAATTGAAGAGATTAGTTCCACAAACAAAGACTTAAAGGACACAGGTGTTGGAGTCCTTGTTATTCCCTATTCAATGTACCTGTTTACTCCCACAAAAACCAGATGGTTTTTCATGACTGTATACGTAACTTAAAGTCTCAAATGTGGCTATTCTGATAGATGTGGTCTCTTCACTGTAATGGATCTACAAAATATCTGGCGCTTGGGTCTGTGACTGTTGGTCCGGGGAATGCATTATTCTTAGTTCCCATCCTCAAAGAAACTCAAAAATAGTTTATGTGGGGAAAAAAAGGAAAGGAAAAAGGAAAAAATGAATATACATTCATTGTCTTGCCTCCTGTTCTCACACCATAGTCTGCACAGATTTGGGTTATGTTGGCTTTCTACAGAACATTATGCTGTACAACTACATTAATGATATCTCAATCAGACTTTGCATAAAATATTCTAGAAGCCTTTGCAAGACACATATGGGTAGGAGATAATCTCCATGAAGACCCAAAGGTCTGCCATATCACAAAGTATTTAGGGGTCCAATGACCTTATGTCCATCAGGACAAATTTATTTGGATTCTAGAAGAAGCATGTATTGCCTTTGGTATTTTTGTTGTAACTAAGTATTGAGTGACCTGGCTTCCTTTTTTGAGTAGGGTGAAGAGCAATGTTCCCCAGGCTATAGCAAAAACCGCCCTTTCTATTGGGCCATATGACCCAACATATCCCATCATACTACATAAGGATTATTTATGGAGGCTCTAGAGAGCCCTAATAGGAGATCACAGTACAGACTCTGGGTTTCTGGAACAAGCGTGACTTCTGTAGCAGAGGACTATTTGTCACTGAAGACCATCTGGGGGCGTGTTGCCAGGCCCTGTAGAAACTGAGCAACTGATTGGAGAAGCAGACCACTCTTGATGAGCAACACTATCAGATCCAGCATGACATAAGGTCAGGTGAATCTTACAACAATGCACTGTTGAATGGAAATAGCGCATTTGAAATTAGGCCTGAGTATATCCAGAGGGTCCAGACTCCCATATTTTTTTTTACTTCTGTTGCCTGAGGTTATTCCCTCAAGATACCCTTACAACTTCATTGGAGACTCTATATCTCTAACTAGCAGAAAATATTTATGCCTGGTTCACATATTGATTGCCCTTATAGTGTCGGCCCTAAAGGAAAACAAAGGACAGACAAAACTGAGCTGTGCACTTATTCACCTTTAAGGACTCTGCTGGTTTAGAAGTTCTCTTTGCTGGGGAAAGGGAAGGAGGTGGTGCTTTTGCCAGAAGATATAGCAAGGTTCCACTGATCTTAAAAACCTATTATTCGTTTGACATTTAAAGTTTCTTATGCCTACAGAAAACACGTAAAAAGGGGTTACCACCCTGTCAAGGATGATTGACCCAGGTTATACAAGGGAGTTAGGGTTGTTGCTATACAAGTAGGAAGAAAGGAGTGAGCCTTGAAATTCACTGGGACATCTCGTGGTTTCTCCTTGACAATTATAATTGTCTGCCTATGCGTATCTTTTAAAGTCATGAACAGGTTTGAGCTATACCAGATAATTTCTTATATATACTAAGACAATTTTTTCTCCTTTTCATGGAGAAATATCTGTTAATGTGCTTAATAACATTGATGAATTGTCAAAAATTAAACCAAGTTTACACTGAAACCAAGTTCTCTTGGTTTAGCTCTTGACTTCCTATATATATTCATGGATTTTTTTTTAAAGTTTTTAAAAGTTTAAGTTTTCTTATATTGAAGTATAATATACAAATCTATACAAATATACAAAAGTGTACAAATATACAAAGTTTACAGATCATGAATGAAGCTGCTATCCATATTTTCATACGTACCTTTAGGTGCATGGATGCACTCATTTCTATTGTGTTTTTACATAGGGGTAGAATGACTAAATCTTAGGGCATTATATATTCAGATTTAGTAAATACTACTTAAAGATATTCAAGATGGATGCATCCATTAAATTTCACAACGGGAAGGTATGAGAGTTCTACTTGCTTTACGTCCTTTATGTCTCTCTTAATACTTGCTGTCTTTTTTAAAATCTAAATCTTAGCCATTGTAATGGGAGGATAGTGGTAGCTTATTGAATTTTTTTTTTCCCTTAGAGGTTTTTATTTATTTGAGAGAGAGAGAGAGAGAGCACACAGAGGGAGAAGCAGACCCCCTCCTGAGCAGGGAGCCCGATAGGGGCTCAATCCTAAGACCCTGAGATCATGACTTGAGCTGAAGGCAGACGCTTAACCGACTCAGCCACCCAGGCGCCCCAGCTTATTGTAGTTCTAATTTATACTTTCCTGATAACTGAAGATTTGGATGTTTTTTATATACTTACTGGACATTTGTATATCCTGCTTTCTAAAGAGACTGTTTAGTATTTTGCCCACTCCCTAAATGAGTTTTATATCCTTTTGCTATTTGTAGGGGTTTGTTTCAATAGGAGTATGACATGTATATCACAAATATTTTCCCAGTCTTTCAACTGATTTTTCTCACCCTTAATATCTTTTGATGAACCACAATTCTCAGTTCTAACAAACCCTAGTTTGTTAATAGTTTATGGTTAGTGTTCAAGAAATCTGTTTACTACTACTTTACTCCAAAGACATGAGTGACTCTTCTGTGTTATCTTCTAGAAGACTTTTTCTTGTTTTATGGTTTACTTTTAGTTCTAGAATTCTTCTGGAGCTGAATTTTGGGGATAGTATGAGGTGATGTTTGATTTTCATGTATTTTAAAAATATGAGTATTCAGGGTAGCCTGGGTAGCTCAGTAGCTTAAGCACCCAACTCTTGATTTTGGCTCAGGTCATGATCTCAGGGGCCTGGGACTGAGCCCCTTGTCAGGCTCCAGACTCAGCAAGGAGACTGCTTGAGATTCTCCCTCTCCCTCTGCTCCTCCTCCACACTCCCTTTCTCTCTGAAATAAATAAATAAAATCTTTTTTAAAAAAATGGGTATTCAATTGAACCAGTATGGTTCATGCATAGAAAGACCATATCTTTCCCCACTGTTTTTGCAGTGTCATACACATACACACACACACACACACACACACACACACACACAGAGTCTTATATTTGTTTTATATTGTTTAGTACATTTTGGTTTTTTTAACCAAGATTTTTTAGTTATTTTTCCTTTACATTTCCATACATATTTTGAAATCATTTCTCAATTTCTAAAAGAAACACAAGAAAAATTTTTCTGGCATTTGGATTGAGATTAAGTCTATAGATGAATTTGAATAGGAAGGAATCTTTATGATATTAAATCTTTCAATCAATGGATATAGCATACCCCTCTTCTCATTTAGACTAATTTCTTTCAAAAATGAATCCCAGTACAGATCTTAGATATTTTTTCATTATCTTAAACATTTTATTTTGCTTGTCACTGCAGCCACTTTTGTATTTTAGTTCTTTCCTCTAATAATTCCATTTAATTTATTACTAGAAATATTGAACAGGGCAGAAGCAAGCATAGATCACTAGGCATACCGTTAGGGAAACTTCTTCCAGGTTAATGGTAAACATTCAATAGCCACTTCCTGAATAAGTTCACTCAATTATTGATTCATCTCTATGAATTTTCATGCACCCCTTATTTCTCTAGCTTGTCTCAACTATAGCATGAAATGTTCGCTGAATTTTGGACAGATTATGACTATATCATTCCTTTGTCACGAAGCTGGGTTAGAGCTTTTAAGTCATTTGCACATGAACATTCAGGAATAAGCAGAAACAATGCCAGACTATCTGAAAGAATTCTCTCAGCAGCCTTTTACATAGCCACCTCACTCCTTTATCTCCACTCTCTTCCCACTAGCTTTAATCTCCACTCTTGCAGGTTCTGGGAATATATTTATTTTTTCAATTTGACTTTTTTTTTTTTACACACACACAGACTGGAACATCTTCATTCATTTGATGTTGTTAAAGCTTCCAGATATAACGCCTGTTTGGTCAACATCTCAAATGATAATACGCCTGGACTCCTAGTTAGGCCTAACATTCTTTCTATGCTTCCATTCTGTCTCAGATCTTTAAAATTAACAATTCTATAAGAAAAATTGAAATTTAGTGGGTACAACTAACTTACCTCATATTGCTTTTCATTATCACCATTTCCTACTTCTTGGAAATCATGCTATCCTGTTATGAATTTCCCTTCTATAATCCTGCCAAAGATCAATTTCAAGTTCACATTGGTAGTTTGTGGGATCTACGTATTTCATCTATACATAAAGTATTCTGTCTTCTATAACCTCCTCTTTTTTACTTCAAATATATATCATAAACATCATTCTTGGGTGATACACTGATGACCACCAATCTTTCTTTCCTAATTGTCTCTTCTAAGATAAATCTTCTAATGGCTCTGAATTGAGAGGATTTGATGAACCATAAAGCAGAGACAGCAACTACTTACTACAGAGATTCAATTTGGAGACATCCAGTAGAGTTAAAGACAACTTATAAAAGAGAAAGTAGAATGTTGGTTGCCAGGGGTTGGGGGTGGGGAATAGGGAGATGTTGGCCAAAGGGTACAAACTTCCAGTTATCAAACAAATGAACTCGTGGGATCTAATATACAACATGGCAATTGTAGTTAATAACACTGTATTATATACATGAAAATTGCTAAGGTAGTACAGTAAACCTTAAATGTTCTCCCCATAAAAAGAAGAAATGGTAATTATATGATATGATGGAGATGTTAGTTAACCCTATGGTGGTAGTTATTTTGCAATATATAAATATATCAGATCAATACCTTCAATTTACACACTATATGTTAATTATATCTCAAAGCTGGGCGGGGGCCGGGGGCAGGTAGAGAGAGTTGTTCAGCTGATCCCTGAAGTCCATAGAGTAATTCTTGGACACAAAGCCCTATGAACTCTACCAGTCCTGATTCCCTGGCCCAGAGCCAAACCATCAGCTGAAAAATAATTCTAACTTCTCACATGTGTCTACCAAGTGCACAAATTTGTGGTTATAACTTATTCCTTGGGGCAATTTAGGATTTAGAATCAGTTCTCAAAGAAATCCTACAGTGTCCTAGTTTCTATAACAAAGGGCAGAGAGCAGGTCCTCTCCTTCACCAAGGCAATCATTTGCTTTCCCAATTCCATTAACCACTGAAATTTTGAATGATAGATTTGTCACTTACATAATTTGTCAATTATAGATGAAACTTCTAAAAACTTAATCTCACAAAAGTCTACTTTCACAGATTCTATTGTTTCTAGCGCATTCTATCTGCCACCCCATATCAGCTTCTTTCCTTGAAAATCTGTGTAATCTAAAATCTTCAAAGCCTACATATTCATTATAAAGTTAGAAAGGTAACTTGATGACTTTTAGCTTGCCAATCCTATTTTATAGAAGGGGGTCTGAGACAGAGAAGTGAGATAAATGGGAAGGACATGTAATTTCACATGGTATATGTTGTTTAAATATGTATATTCAACACACATATACATTAAACGTATGTTACATATATACACATATGCATATCTATATGAACATATGTATGTAATACATTCTTTGAATTGGTCATCGTCTTGAATGTTTTATTATCTCCCTGAGTCCTAAAATATGATCTTATATATAGATCAGATATATTGAGTTAATTTGAAGACCTTTGCAAAATTGTACAGAAACCTCCAAACTATAAATAGATAATATCTGCCGATCATTCTTGGAAAAGAGAATATTATTAAATTTAAATGTCCTCCTTCAAATTCTTTATTTTCTTTCTTTTTGATCAGGTTAGAAAATAAGAAATGCCAATGGAACAAGCTGAGGTTTAATAGTATTGATCCTGTTCAGAGTTATGTAGAATAGTGTAAAGGGTCCAAGGAAAAGAAAAGGCACATTCGAGCTCCAAGCATAACGAAATGTCTAGGTGGTTTGTCAATGTGCAGTTAAATCCCCCTCTGAATGGAAACTTGAAAAATTCTTCCCACTGTGCCTTTAAAAAGCCTCTTGTGTGTTACTTTGGACTCTGCTTCCAGGCCTCATTGGGACATTCCTCATCTCTCACTACTGAGATTCTCTAAATGTCTGTCAGCCAGTTGCGGCACTTGCTGAATAGGTCAGCATTACTTCATGCTCACAGAAGAGGTGGCGAAACAAGCTGGTTGTCTGTTCCCTCTGCTTATTATTTATTTTAGGCAAATGTGAGTCCTTAGGTTTGAGGCAGAGTGCTGGCGGTAACTAAAGCACAGAATAATAGCTTAAGGGAGGTGAAGGGGAGAGGTTGGCAGCCAGTTCTCACTCGGGGAAGCCTGAGGAGGTGGAGTTTGGGATGAACAGGGGGAGAAACGTGAGTTAAAAGAAAAGTCCAAGTGTGCGTCTGGAATCCTGAAACGGAGGCAGAATACTGACTAGTTGGGCAAATTAAGTCCTTTCAGGAGGTCCAGATAAATGATTGGTTTGCATTCAAGCAGAAAATAGCATTATTTCTGGCTTCGAGTAGTAGATGTTAGAGAAAAGAGAGGACAACTTCTCCTCTGTAACCTGCGTGTTTTGAAAGAGAGAAGAAACGTGCAGGAAAGTGAAGAAGTACTGCCTTTTCTTTTTCCTAGAGGAAAAAGACTCTTGAGGAAGAGTTTTTTAAAATACCAAATTCATGAAAAGTGAAAAGACATATATTCATTCTGTAGAACACCCCGCCTAAACGGTGTTGGAAGCCACGGTAAAGAGCAATAAAGTCTAAGTGATGACTTCCGGGTACCCTCTGGTCTCAGCGCACGTAGGCAGCGAGCTGGTGCGGGCCGCTGCTGGTACGTAGGATCCATCAGTGTCAGGGTTTTGATATTTTGTTTGAATTCTAGCCTCCTTTGGTAATCAATCAGCACAATCTCAATGAAAATCCCCTTCAACAATCTGAACCTCTGAAGAACAAAATGTTGAAAGGAGATACTTATGTGTTTCTGAAGAAAGTCATTTCTCATTAATGAGAATTGTAATGGGTGGTGACAGAAATGGGAACAGATTTCCTTTGACTCCTGGTTGGGGGAAAAAAAAAAACCCCACAGGACAAAAAGCAATTATACACAGTCCATATAAACTTACGTTAAAATGTCATTGTTAGTTTTTAAAATTCAATACTTATGTGTATTCTGGCTTTTAAAGTCTAAATTGAAAGGAAAAGGGTCACTTTAATTTTGAGTAGACTATGGTTTATGTTCTCAAAAGTTTGTAAGAGTAATTTTTTTCCTTATACCCTTATATCCTATGAGATAAAGCATTCTATGAGATTCAGAGTGACTTAATCACAGATGTACAAATTAAAGTTGAATATTCATGTGTATGAATAATGTTAAAAAAGATGTAATGTACAACATGGTGACTATCGTTAAAAATACCATACTGTATTTCCGGGAGTTGCTAAAAGTAAATTTTAAACTCTCAAAATTTGTGTGTGTGTGTGGGGGGGCGGCTATGTGTGGTGATAGAGATTAACTAGACTTACTGTGATCATCTCATGATGTATATAGATAGCAAATCAGTATGTTGTCCACCTGAGACTAATGTTATAGTCACTTATACCACAATAAAGAGGTTTTGGTGTGAAGGATGAGCTGAAAGAAATATATAAACACATATCTATTCATTTAATAGATGTAGGATGCAGAATGCATACACCTCTATATTTAAATATAGAAACACAGCAGTATACTGTGGACCTGGATTTGAATCTTGGTTTTATTGTTATATAGTTGTGTGTTTGGACTATCAGTGTCTCTCCATCACAATCTCCTATAATTCTTTTTTTTTTTTTTTTTTGTAATTTCTATGGAAATTTTTAATTTTTTCAGATATAGGGCATCACCCAAACTCCCTTGTCCCCTGCCCCCAAATCCATCTGTAATGGGCGCTGGGGCTGTTTCTTCAACATCCATTCCTTCTTCTAAAAGTTACCTCAATTTATCCTTTTTTTTTTCTATTTTTTTTTTAAATTTTATTTTATTATATTGTGTTAATCACCATACAGTACATCCCCAGATTCCGATGTAAAGTTTGATGCTTCATTAGTTGCGTATAACACCCAGTGCACCATGCAATACGTGCCCTCCCTACTACCCATCACCAG